>NC_136974.1:11157142-11292142 GCF_032717465.1 Coenobita brevimanus | reverse complement strand
TGGACTACAACAGTGGTCTGACGAAGAATGAAGAAGAACGACAGCTGATCTTCCATGTTGTGCAGCACCAGAGAGCCTTCTACGACTCGATCAAAAAATCCCACATGTAACAAACTGATTATGCTTGTTGTATAACTCAAAAATATTGGTTCTTTTTGTACCACATTGTTTATGTTTACCTTTTTCACCATACCCTTCACGTACTCAAATCAGTTAGATTTACAGAGTACAGGGGTAGTGAGCCACGACTTTGCATTGATAAACAACAATAACTTTTTGCTTCAATGCTTTGTAAAGTAGAATAGATTGCATACTTTGCCCACCTACAGTAAATAACCTTTTTTTTTTCTCTACCCTATTAGTGCTGAACACCCTAATATATATATATATATATATATATATATATATATATATATATATATATATATATATATATATATATGAAACTGCCGTCAGCGTGTTATCTTGAGCTGTTGCTTAATGTTTGTTTTTTACTGGGCTGAATGATTACATAAGCTTGCTATTCTACACATCTTTTTATTGTTACAGAATTAGATACAGTCGGTATAAGGGTGTTCTGGAATAGAATAATTCCAAGTTAAGACTTTCCCAAAGGGAAAATGCAATGAGCTCGTATCCACAGGTGAACTTCATTCATTTGGCGGATTTTTTATAATTTTGTAGGCAATCTCCTTTATCTTAATGGCATTATTAACTGACAATACTACGGCTTATCATATATTCCAAAAACGTTCTTTGTGCCTAGTACCATACTGTAGTGGTGATTTCTTGTCATACCTTTATAATAATGGCTGAGTGCCGATCTGGCCCTGGATAAAGTAATGCACAGTATGACTGATTAATACAATTCTAGTGCTACAATAGGCTGCGATGTAGGTAACCGCTCTAGTTACACGAGATTTTCAATAAAATTACGAAACTAATAAACCGTAGTATGAAACAACAACGTTAAAAGAAAATGACATAAAAGAGAATGATATTAAAGATTGGTAATAAAGTGGAAATAATACAACTTAAAATTCCTAAATGGGAAGGATGTTCAGAAAAAAAATAAATAAATAGGCAGCTCAGAGATATAATACTGTAATATAGTTCTTTGGAAGCGGAAGTGTTTAGCTGAGTTTGCCATCAATCCATTCTTTCAAAGCTAACGGCGGTTGTGACTAACATAACGTGTCAGAAATTCCTAACCTGGTAACCTCAGCTACGATGGGTGCCAACTTGCCAAGCGAAGCAAAGTAATACCACTTAAGTTATATATTACCTAGTGAATAATGTTTTGAAACTTTCCATTCTGTGTTCATTGCTATGAATTATTCATTATACACGGCATGAAGCTAAGGGAGCTAAACTATATCAGACAGAGAGCGAGAGAGATGGGGATGAGCACAGACATAGAGCGACGGGGTAGAGAGGGCTGGAGGGGAAATCAGGTGTATTAACTGTTACTGCGGATGTGCCGGTGAGTGTTGCAAAGCGTATCGGACCATGGGGCGCCGATAATTTAGTGCGTGTACATTATCATCTACTAAATGAAAACTAATTGTTTCTTCGAATATCTGAAACCTTCTGAATACTTCATGATGTTGTATTTAGGGCAAACTTTACCCATGACATTCATTTTTTTTTCTTACATATCATCATAATATGATGATACAAATTTCGCCTTACTCCCGCCAAATTGTGTCGTGTAGTACTTGGTTGAGCCCTGATATATATATATATATATATATATATATATATATATATATATATATATATATATATATATATATATATATATATATATATAATGGTAACAAGCTGGAGCTCCTAGAGAGTACAACACCTAGTACCCATCAGTTGGCCTAACAGCCACATATCTGACTGCTTTGAGATCTTAACCTTCGATCGATTGCTTTTAGAATGAAACTATTTCATTATCGCCTGACTCTTGATTCATCTACATCAAAGTTGTTTCAGATGACTTCGTTCAGTGACCTTGACATTTGACCTTTTCCTGTGACCGTGGTCTTTAACTGATTATTCTCAAATCGGATCTTGTTGTCCCGACCTTATCTTGAACTCTTCCACAAAATGTAGTGTACAGTATATCGGATGAAAAACTAAGCTGACTGCCATGTGATCCTGACCTTTCACCTACTGTTCAAAAAAAAAAAAAAAAAAAACACCAACACCCTCGCTGATACTCAGCTCTTTTGCCAAGTTTGGTCTGTAACAGATGAAATGTTAATTATTTGTTCACAGACAGAAACACTGGTAGAAATTTGACTTTGCCATATGACCTTGTCTTTTGACTGGTTGATCCCATAATCGAACCCTTCCGTTCTTGTATTACCCTCAACCCTTTCACCAATCTCGGTCAAAAAAAAAAAAAAAAAAAAAATCACTTTGCGAGGTGAAATTGATTTCGCCCTCTGACTTAGACCCCTGACCTATTTTATACAAAATATTGGTCAACTCCTTGCCTGTCCATCAACCCTTCCACCAAATTTGGTTAAAATTGGGTAAAGTGTGTGTGTGTGTGTGTGTGTGTGTGTGTGTGTGTGTACACACACACGAATGAGCGCGCGTCGAGTAAACACTCGATATGGCTTCGTAAACGCAGGTGAGTAATTCCCAGATATCATGGCCTTCATTAAGGTCGTGTACGAGCTTTAGTGGCCCCGCAGAGTGGCGCCTTCGCATAGTGACACTGACATAGCTGGTCGGCTCCGCTGCCTGGACATGCAAACACCTTTCAATTTTCTATCCCGTGGAAGGGGACTGAAAAGGGGAAGGTGGATTAAACGAGGAGCATAACCTCAGTCTGATGTCAACTGGGTACACATTAAGATGAACCTGAGGTTACACTTACTATACTATATGTTGCAGAAAAGAGGGTTGGGGTTCTACTTTGTACTTATCGTGACTGCTTGTCAAAGAGAATGCAAAGATATTTCAGATGAATACGAATGGGAAACAATGTTTGGATCAGTTGCTTGATAACAGTGAGCGAGATTGAAAGTAGCCTAAAACTGTAATCAGACGATTTTCACAGTGAGTAATTGATGGTACAAGTTCTTCGAGGCTGCGCCAGGAAACAGAGCTGTCGGTCCCTTCACGCATAGATATAAAGTAATAATCATCTAAACTTCTTTTTTGACTTCAGGATGAGGTGAGGATATACTATCCCATATATAAGGCGGGGACATTAAAATCACCTCGTTAAGTAGCACTAGATTTGTCTTTCATTAAGTCAGCACTCCTGTCTAGATTGAAGAATATCTTCAGCTACCCCCTTGACGGCTGGTAGTCACCCTTTTTGCTTGTCCTGGTGTTCAGACAAATCGACAGAATGATACATTACTGTTCCATTGCCTATGTGAGCAGCATAACAATGGTGTGATATGAGCAAAACGAACTAGTATGGAATGAAAACATATGTTTGTGTATTTTGTTACTATTGTATAAAATGACGTACGTTAAAAGCCTAACAAGAACGCAGCATTAGGGTATGTGCAAGTACACCATACATAAAGTTTGTGAGTGTGGTAGCTAGTGTAAATCAGACGGCTATATTCACATTATATGATCAAATTACAGTAGATAAAGTGATAATTACAGAATTCTCTTAGTCCGATGGAAGATCCAAGATAATACTAAATATCTATAGAAAATCGTACGGGTGTCAACCTTATGATGTGGGAAATGGTATTTTATGACCTTGTTGGTAAGAAACGTTAGTGTTGCTAGTACTGATCATGGTTAGTGGTGGCGTTACTAAGCAATGGTGACAGGAGGCAATTGTAGTTGAGCAAGGACAGCTGTGCCAAGAGAGGGAGGAAAGGGACGCTGTGTTGTTCGAAAGCTTAACCAGTGGATAACTTGCTTAACCAGGGATTACAGTTCACCCACAATTAAATGTACATCGCTCAAAATAATTTAAACCCTGTTAATCCTGTAATCCTAAGTTGGCTGGATAAGTGGGGTAACCGGTGATTAGACTGGAAGAGGTTAATTTAAGGTGTGCCAGTTATTTAGGAAAGCCATATTTATTGACATTGCACATAGAAATAGCTATGGCCAGTTATTATAATTACATAGCTTCACTGAGCGCACGGCTTGGTTATATTACCGGAGTAGGATAAAAGTAGAATTTGATTGCGTTTAGTAGTCTGTCTCATGAAATTCCGGTCAAAATTCAAGTCCAACTGGCATTCCGTTATCGGTGAACACGAAAAGGAATGAAAGGTGGTGGAGACACTATGAGCTGTCACCTATCAAGGATGTTAAAATCAGTCCGGAATGTATGAAGTGATTTGAGTTAGGTGGCAGAGATTTGATAAAGTAAAAGAGTATAGGACTAAGAACATCGTCAACAATAGAGTCTGCATACTTGCAAACCAGTGTGTGGTGACTTAAAGGTAACTGACTATTCGTAATATGTTCGTATCAAAGCTCTTTAGTTGATAAAGGAGGCTGTGCCAACCATAAAGGCTGTTACTCCATCCTTATATAAGTTATATGTGACAACAAACGTTTTTTAGGAGGTAGTTATTGTTGTTCTTTTCAAAATTATCCAAATTCCTTCATACACAGGGTGCTTCAGGCATTAATAAAATAGTTAGGAAACAGCACTTCTAGCATGTTAATTTAAAAATCAATATTTTGTTTTACATTTTCATTAGCAATGCAGTGTACATTAGTACAAAAGTAGCGCTTGCATTCTTGTGAACCGGAAAAACATCGCATTTTTATATTTTTTTCTTATTCATTTACATGAAGTTCATGCCTACTTTATTTACCATGATTTGTAACTGGTATTTTGCTTGCATATTAGCTGAACAAATACTTCAGTAAGTTGGTAATGACTATTCTTGCTAGAAAACTAGACCGTTAGGCTATTGATATATATGAAGACGGATTAAAAAAAAAAGCATTCATGAAATCAAAATCGTATGCAGAGAATTAGACTTAATGCTGTAAAACAGGAAGTGTTGATATGGATTACGATACCGGTATGCTCTTCTGGCAAAGATATGTATGGAGTGATTCCTTCCTTGTTTCTGATGTCGTGGAAGAATTATGCAGCTTCCACATCAGGCTTGTGCATTGCGGTCATGTAACTACATTCCTGGTAATGATTCTAGATTTTATTTCTTGTTGTTTGCTATCCCCAGCACGTTCATGATGCTGTCTTTCCCCACTTAATCCATTACTTTCTTGGCGGTTGTTGGTCTGCTTAGTAAGTTAAATCTCCCAGCTTTTGTTCATATTTCAATTTTTTTCCTCACTCTAATCTGTCATCATGTTAATGTGACGATTTTATCAGTGTTTTTTTACGCCTATTTAACTGGCTTGGGACATTATTCACTTGATTATTTTTCATTTATGGATTTAAAATACCGTAATATGCTCTGTTCTTAATGTACTGTGGGACGTAATATTTATCTCCTTATTAACTTACCCAGCACGGTAAATAGTCTTTGTGGACGCCATATTGGTCCAGTAGATGTCTAAAGTTGGTTAGTAAATGTAGTTAGTAAATGTACCGGTAGTCCACTGGACAAGATTAGTCAATGTTTTGAGTAAACCAGTCCCATGGTGTAGTTTGACAAGGCCTGTATACCGAACCCTGGATCAAGGGTGTACAGTGAGTTTTCTAACGCACTGTAACGTACACAACAGAGAAGAAGAAGAAGAAGGAGTAGACTGTAGCACCAGTCGAACAGGGCAGTACTCCCGAGGTTGATGGCAAGCTGGTTATAGGGAGAGCTGGAGCTCCCGTTTCACCAGCCCTCAGGACTTGATCCTGACCATCTCCCTTTTCTGAACATTTTCAGTGCATTCATTTACACAGAGAGTAGGCCAGCATGCTCTCATAATACCTCTACCTTCAACTGTCTACACCACACTACATGCGCATAACATATCACACCTTCTATTCACATCTTTAGTAATGGCCGCTGCAATCTTACAATCAAATGAGGTGGTACCTCGGATTGCCACCACCGGCAGGGTAGGGCTGGAGGCACAGGGTCCTCCCGGTCGCCATCAAGCGACTGTGCCGGCAGCGACTGTTGCTATTTCCGGGAATGCTCGTCGGCGAAGAGGTGACGGTGCGGCCTTATTCTTTACCAACATCCGCGGCCTTACCACAAATTTAAACTCAGTTCATTTTTTCCTTCAGTCCATATCCCCTTTGGCCCTTTTCCTCAAAGAACCACAAATCTCACCCTCTACCAATATATCTCCATTTTGTTTTCCCGGTTACCATCTCCTTACAAACTTTCGAATCAAGGGCGGCACCTGTTGTTATATCAAATCCCAATATGCAGTTGATACTATTTTAAACTTCACTTCATCCAGTTTTGATTACTCATTATATAAATTAAATTGCCAAAACTTTACCAAATATATCTGTGTAGTTTATCGTTCCCCCAATGCTTCTTCGGAACCCAGTGTATTTGATTCCATATCCACTCAGTTGAGTAACCTTGACCTTGCCCTTGGCAATGAAATTACCATTTTGGGTGATTTTAACATACACAATGTTGCATGGTTATTGCATTCTGCCCGGACTGACGATGCTGGTCTAGAATGTGAGCTGTTTGCGGAATCGTTTAATCTCACCCAGTTGGTAAAGCAACCAACCAGAATACCTGATAATCCTGACCATAATGCCCATCTCTTGGATTTATTCTTGACAAATAATCCAGATCAATACAGGATAGAGGTACTGTCACCACTTGGATCCTCTGACCACAATCTCATCAAAGCCTCATTAGTTAACCCTCCTACACCTCCCCATTCCGAACCTGTCAGGGTGACCCGATGGCACTTTGACAGGGCAGACTGGGATGGATTTAGAAATTATCTTGCTGATGTTCCATGGCAGTCTTTCTTCTCTAGTGATCCCAATTCTACCCAGTCCCGCATTTGTAACTTAATACTAGCTGGTATGGATTTATTCATACCAAGTCAACAATTCACTAAAAGATCAAACTCTCCAAAATGGTTTGATGGCAGTTGTGCCAGAGCAACAGCCCAAAAGTCATTAGCATATAACTCTTACTTAAAATCAAAAACATCTGAATCACTCTCCCAATTTAAAATTGCTAGAAATCATGCAAAAGCTGTATTAAATCTATCTAAATCAAACTTTCTTCAAAAGCAAGCATCAAAACTACTTAACAACCCTAATGACAATAGAATATTCTGGTCAACTCCTAATCCTTTCAATAATAACTTTAACAAGTCATCTTCCATTCCCCCACTAAAATCTTCAGATGGCAATATTACAAATGACCCATGTGGGAAAGCAGATATCTTTGCTAGTACCTTTGCAAGAAACTCTACCATAGATGATACCAGCCAGAATGTCTCAGTACTGGAACTTGATTCTCCCGAAATTGCCCCACTTAAAATACAGACAAGATTCGTTAAATCCATCCTAGACAATTTACCTATCAACAAAGCTCCAGGCCCAGATGGAATTCCGCCAATTGTTTTGAAAAAATGTTCCCCTGAACTTGCCTCTGTCCTAGCCAAATTATTCAGACTATGCATATGTACTTCTTTATTCCCAAATTCATGGAAAGAAGCCAATATCCACCCAGTTCCGAAGGAAGGAAGTTCGTCTGACCCCTCCAATTACAGACCAATAGCTGTCACATCTTCTCTTGGTAAGGTATTTGAAACTTTAATTAATAAGCATATTGTTAAACATCTTGAATCCAACAACTTAATTAGTGATAGACAATACGGTTTTCGCCACGAAAGATCCACCATTGACATACTCAATCTCTTAACTCATACCATCCATCAATCAATTGATCTTTTTGGAGAAACTCATGCAGTAGCTCCTGATATCTCTAAAGCTTTCGACAGAGTATGGCACCGTTCCCTGCTGTCCAAACTCCCTTGCTATGGACTAACGTCTTTTGTTCCTTTGATTTCTTCTTATCTTAGTGACAGGAAAATAAGAGTAAAAGTAGATGATGTATATTCGAATTTCCACTCAATTAATGCCGGCGTGCCGCAGGGATCAGTTCTGGCGCCAACCCTATTTCTGGTTCATATTAATGATCTCTTATCTGTCACTCACAATCCCATTCACTCATATGCAGATGACTCAACACTACATAGTTCATTCACACTCAGACATCCATTTACAAAGTCTAATATCTCTACCTCTCAACTCAGTACAGCCATCTCCATAAATCAAGATCTATCTACAATCAGTGAATGGGGACAAAACAACCTTGTCTCTTTTAATGCTAGTAAAACTAAATATATACAGTTTACTAATAGACAGATATTGCCAGATTCGTACATTACCTTCAGTGCTACTAATATTCCCATCTCCAAAAGTACGTATTGAAATTCTTGGTGTCTCACTTAACAGTGCCCTCAGCTGGACCTCTCATGTCAGATCACTTGCTAAAACCGCCTCAAAGAAACTTGGATTATTGTACAGAGTCCGTAACTTCTTTGCCGATGAGCAGTTAGCTATAATTTATAAGAGTCATGTGCGCTCTCAGCTTGAATATTGCTCACCCTTGTGGAATGGTTGTGGAGAGGTTGCATTAAGACAACTAGACAAAATTCAGAATAAAGCTATTAGAATCATTAACAACCCTGCCATTACATATAAACTACCTCCCCTGCAAGTAAGAAGGAATGTTGCCTCCCTTGCATTATTTTACAGATATTTTTTTTGGCAAATGCTCAGACGAAGTTGCGTCCATGGTGCCACCTCTCCAAGCCTTCCCTCGTGCTACACGGGCATCTGGTAGCGCTCATGACTGGAATGTCACTCAACCATATTGCAGAACTTCTGCCTATCAGAAGTCTTTCATTCCCCGAACTGCATCTCTCTGGAACTCGCTTCCCCAGAGTTGTTTTCCTCCAAATTTCAACCCACAACTGTTCAAGTCTAACTGTTACAGATATTTTATGAATAAAGGACACCAGTACTCTGGTGTATGGATTATTTTTTTTTCCCCATTTGTTTTTCCTTCCTCCGTTCTGTTATTAAAAAAAAAAAAAACACTTGCTACGATGTCCTGGTATAGCTTAAAAACCGTTTTCCGCTTCATATTATGGGAATCATCATCATCATCATCATCATCATCATCATCATCATCATCATATTCCCACTGTTATAAATGGGGTGCACAGGATCCAGAGACATGAAGACAAAGATGCAAACAGACTCCAAGAATTATCACAGGAATATCCACCAAGAACGTGACACGCCTCCATTCACTAACCAATAAAGGCTTCGAAATAGACCTTATCCCGATATGAACAGCACTAACCAGTACGAGTGAATAAGAATGAAGAATATCACATCGATTTTCCTGTGCGCTAATTCGTCAATATTTCCAGCATTAGTGAATGAGGGGAGACTTCAGAAACGTAATCTCTTTTGCCAGACGTCGCTTTTAGGATAAGTAAAACTCCGAAGTGCCTGCAGCAAAAAATATAACAAAGACTGTGTCTAGTACAGCAGAGGTCGTTAGAAAGGGTTTGTTTAGCAGTGCAAAAGTTATCAGAAAGAATGTGCTTAGTATTGCAAATGTTATAAGAAAGAGTGTCTTTAGTTGGGCAAAAGTTGTAAGAGTTCGTCTGGTTGCTGCAAAAGTTGTCAAAAAAAGTGGGCCAAGTGCTGTAAAACTTGTAATCTTTAGATGATAATGCAGGAGAGAGAGAGAGAGAGAGAGAGAGAGAGAGAGAGAGAGAGAGAGAGAGGAAGTCATCGATACGGCTTTGCTGGGGAATTGTCAAACTTTTTATCTGCCGGAGGAGCCAGGAGTTCTCTGAGGTAACTGAAGAAGGGAGGAAGGGGGGAGAAAAGGGAAGGGAGGGAAAAGGACAGGGGAAGAGAGTGGAGAGGGAGGTAGGAAGGGAGAGGGTAGATGGTAGGGAGGAGAGCAATGAAGGACAGCGTCATGGGAAAGGGAAGCGGAGCCAGAGATTGGAGAGAGAGAGAGAGAGAGAGAGAGAGAGAGAGAGAGAGAGAGAGAAGGTGGGGGGTAGAAAGGAATATGAGAGAAGAGGGGGAGGGGAACGGGGAAGGTTAACGGATGGGGGAACTGGACAGTGTGGGAGACGGCGAAGTGAAAGTAAGGCTGAGGAATAAAGAAAAAGTGGGAGAGATCAAAAGAGGGAAATTGAAAGAAACAGAGAGGGGGGGAGGGGAAGGGACGGAAAACATTTCGCTGCTTCTGCTGGGCGACGTCGTTTTTATTATATTCTTTTCATCTGATCATTAATATTCAAGATAAGAACAACCTCCCATGCTTTACTGCCAGAGAAGCCAGTAGGTATCCCATCCAGCTGAAATGTCTCTAAAGCTGGACAGAACTGCCTGGAGACTGGAAGAGCAGCGTATATTTATATTATCGTTCTGAATAGGCTATTTAGTAAATCTGCTTCATATGTACGACAAATACTATAAGCAGAATAATTCGCCTTAATAAACTGTAGAGTTATGACGTAATTGTGTTTGTCCTTTCCTCCAAAATGCCATTCTGTCCCTGAACCCCCTCATGATCGGAACACCTACAGTAATCTATTCCAGCTAATGCCGGATGATTCATAACTAACAGTGAGTCACTGAAACTTTATTCTAAGTAATGTCGGAGTGGTCGGGACAACTCTGATAGTGGTCAAACAGCCAAAATGATTCAGACTTATTCTCACTTATTTCTAATTTGTTACCCCCAACTTCTACACTGACCCTAAAATTTGCCTATCACGTAACCTTGACGTACTACATCATAAGTGAGGGAAAATTCCATGAAGCATGCAAATTGTCTATATATATATATATATATATATATATATATATATATATATATATATATATATATATATATATATATATATATATATATATATATATATATATCGTAATGCTAGGTGAAATTAGGCTCGACTTCTCGTTCCTATTTCACCTAACGTGGAGCGGGGTCCTCTTTCGAGACCGGAGCTTAGTGCAATAGAGGCAGGACACAAAAACTCTAGGCAACAACCTTTACACGTATATTACCACAGTCAGACACAGGACAAATCAGCAGATATTACAGCACAATATATGGCAATATAAAACCTTATCTAGGATATGTGTATCTCGCAGGATACTTGCTTCTCTGATAGTAATGAAAACACAAACAATCCTAGTGTATCAGGAGTGCAGTAAATATAGGCGCGCACGGCGGCGCGGGAGGGGGGGTTGAGTCATACTAGGAGGAGATAGGGGAGGTGCAGGGAGTGACTTGTGACGGCTAGGGGAAAGTTATGGTAATACTGGAGGGCGGCAGATATTAGCCGTGAAGTTTATATGGTTTCCACTAGCCAAAAGACTTTGGAAATTGATTTTATTCCTGATTTACACTTACTGGAGATATGGGAGTGAGAGAGGGTGGTAAACAAGATTTATGGGTAGCGTGGGGGAGGGAGAGAATACCATTAATACTTCCTTTCACAATATTCCTTCACAGTAATGGGGGTATGTCTTTATAGGGGAATCTCCCAGCGGCACAGGCTTATTAATTGTATAACAGGGATGTCACTCACACGTATAGTCAATCAGATCTTGTTCCACACTCTCGTCCTTTAACTTCTCACTGCGATCTTATTCACCCCGATATTCAGTATATGAAATCACTGCACAATACTTACATTAGGGGAAATCACACTTAACCTAAATCACTCATGCTACAATATCACACGTATTCATCAGGGGTATAGGCAGGAACATGTCGTCGGCGATCCTGCCGGCTAGGGGCACCGCCAATGCGAGGCGTGCCGAGAGGGCACGGGATAACTCGTAAGGGCGTCCTCTCGCGTCCTGGGCTTCCCGTGGCTTCCGGGTTTGGCTCAGGCGTGTGGCCGTCGGGACTGGGGCCGAATAGCTCCAGGAACCTCGCTGATAAGCCTCGGCGTCGTGGAGACGGAGAGAGATCACACCCGGGTGTCCTGGGGAGAACCGAGAGAGACTGTGGGCTGCGGTCTCCAGAGTCTAGAGGCGCCGACAGGGGAGGGCTGCGGCGGCGACTTTCTCTGGGGTCCGTCAGGTGTGTCTGCTCTAGAGCCAGGCGTAGCGAACAGAGACCAGGCGAGGCTGTGAGGCCTGTCTGGGTCACTCTGGGACAGGAAGCCTGGGCTCTAGTCTCCTGCCGTGGGGACGTCTCTCCACTCACCTCTCTCTGCACACCCTCAGAGCGACAGTAGATCGTCTCACGAGGAAGGGAGCAACAACAGGTCGTCTCTACCAAGACACTCTCGGAGCGACCATAGATTGTCTCACGAGGATGGGAGCGACCATGGATTGTCTCTACCGGAGCACTTTCGGAGCGACCATGGATCGTCTCAAGAGGATGGGAGCGACCATAGATCGTCTCTACCGGAGCACTTTCGGAGTGACCATAGATCGTCTCTACCGGAGCACTTTCGGAGCGACCATAGATCGTCTCACGAGGATGGGAGCGACCATAGATCGACTCTACTGGAGCACTTTCGGTGCGACCATAGATTGTCTCTACTGGAGCACTTTCGGAGTGACCATAGATCGTCTCACATGGATGGCAGCGACCATAGATCGTCTCTACCGGAGCACTTTGGGAGCGACCATAGATCGTCTCACGAGGATGGGAGCGACCATAGATCGTCTCTACCGGAACACTTTGGGAGCGACCATAGATCGTCTCTACCGGAACACTTTGGGAGCGACCATAGATCGTCTCTACCAGAGGGGCGCCGTCTGGAGTGTTTTTTCTAACTCCACCCCTAGCTGTCTCAACAATTCCACTCCGCGAAGGTAGTGTCCTTCTCCTACGGTGGCGGCGGCATGGTGGCTGCATGACACAGGGGTGCACGGCCCGGGCTGACATATGTCGCTGTTGCCGGGAGTGGTGGTGACTGGTGGCAGCTACCCCGTGGGGTCCGTGTGGGGGTGTCGGCGCCTCTTCGGGCATACTAAGCTGTGTTTGGCTTGCCCTGTCGTCGGGGGTACTATGGTATTCTTCGGGGGCACTGGTCTTCAAGCTACGCATTTTACCACTCTCCCCCTGTAAAAAGTCACGTCCTCGTGGCTGGAGGTGGAACGCTTGTGTGTTGGAGGTGGTGTAGATGGGCTGCAGGTGTTGCAGCGTAGTTTGCCAGGCGACAGTGTAGGGGTTCTCTTCTTGTGCTGGGTCGCAGGTGAGGAAGAGTGTGGAGGTGGCGATGGTAGACTGGAGGAGGTTTAGCAGGTGGTGTGGCCCGCGGAGCCTGTGATTCCTGCCAAGGGTAGGTGCCCATACGGCCCGCTTCACTCTCATCTTGCTTGGTGTGACTGTTGGTGTGGCTGGGGGCTGAATGCTGGATACTGCGGTTAAGGGCCGGGTTTTGTGCCAGGGCAATGCGGCGTTGAGTCTCTGAGGAGTACAGGTAGAGGGGATTTAGGCCTGATGTAGCTTGACGGTGTGAAGTCGTGGAGAGGTGGGTGGTGTAGGGGTGTGTGAGTATCGGGCAGGCGGGTGTGAGAGGCGGCCCGAGTGGGTGGTGGTGGTCTTGAGGGTCGGGGTGGGGGGAGAAGAGGGTGTCTGGGATGGGCGGGTTGTTTTGCGTGTTGTGGGCATGGTGGGGCGCGGTGTTGGTGGAGTGGGTGTACGGATGGTGGGTGGGGGAGGGTGGGTGGTAGTGGGTTGTGGTGAGGGTGTGGTAGCGTAGGCGGAAGATGTGGGAGTGGGCGTTGAGGGGGAGGCCATGGAAGGAATGGGTGAGGGTGAGGGAGGGGTGGTGGGGGAGGCGTCAGGTGAGGTGCTGGGGGTGGTAGTGGCCAGGGAGGTGGAGATGGTAGGGGGGGCAGAGTGGGGGAGTGAGGAGGAAACATAGCACTCATATGTGACTGTAGAGGGTGGTCCGGGGGCCGGAGGGGGCTGGGGGTGTGGGGCCGGAGCGGGGGAGGTGGGCGTGCGGAAAGGCCTCACGTGACGGTTGCGGAGGGTATGGGGAGTGCCGTGATAGTCTATGACTACTTGGTATGGGTTGGGGACTTTGGTGATTGTGTGGGGCCCCGTGAAACGGGGGGCGAGCTTGTGGGGAGTGGGAAGCTGGGCGACGACGACTGTGTCACACGGGTTGAAAGGGTTGGAGGCTGTGTCGGGTCCAAGGTCTGTGTTCTTTTGTAGGTGGTATATCCGCCCTTTTAGCAGGTGTAGCGGATCTGTAGTGGGAACGGAAGCGGGCGGTTGCAGGTGATGGCGTAGGGGTAGTAGGAGGGGGGTTTTGCCAAAGATTCTTTCGTGGGGGGAAACCCGATCTTCTCGGGGGCACGAATTCATGCCCCATTGGATAATTTTTACGTGTGCCGGCCAATTGTCGTCTTTTGTAGCCTCGATTCTGGTGCGTAGCTAATTGATAAGGTACGATGGCTACGTTCACATACCGCGTTCCCTTTTGGCCAGTATGGTGAGGAGTGGGAGATATTGTACCCGAAAATCCTGCCTAGTTCTTCCCAGACTTTTCTGGAGAACTCGGGGGCATTATCGGAATGGATGGCTTGGGGAATGCCAAAGTAAGGGAACACGTGTCGGATCAGGGCATCGGCGACAGCGACGGCATGATGTTCCTTAGCTGGGCAGGCTACTACGAATTTGGAGTACGTGTCTACAAAAGTGATCACGTATTTATATCCAGATTTAGGGGGAAGAGGGCCTACTACGTCGATCGCCAGGAGTTGCCAGGGCTTGTGGGCGGTGATATGGCCAGATGGCCCGGCAGTCCAGGTGATATCTTTCCCAAGCACGCAGGCGCGGCAAGTCTGGATAATTTCCTTGGCGAGGGTGGAGGGATTTGGGGCCCAGTAAATATCATTGAACACCTGTAGTAATTTTTTGGTGCCCAAGTGGATGCCGTTGTGAGCATGTAGGTGGCGCAGGGTGTCACGTGCCACATCGGGGGTCAAGAGGATGTGTCCGGATGGGGTTAGAAGGTGGTCGCCCTGTCGGCACAGCTTGGGGAATAGGTGAGCAAGGATCCAGGGGGGCCGTTCCTTGTGGTGCCAGAGTTGTAGTAGGTCAGGGTCCGGTTGCACCGCGTGGATGGGGAGGCGGGAGAGGGCATCTGCATTGGTGTGGAGCTTTCTGGGTCTGTATGAAATCTCGTACTGAAACTCCTCTAGCGTGTCACGCCACCGGACGACTTGGGCGTTATGGGAGTCTGATTGGCGCAACCACTGGAGTGATTGGTGGTCGGTGATTATCATGACTTGGGTCCCGGAAAGATAAGCCCTAAAATATTGGAGGGCCCAGATTATGCCAAGGCATTCTCGCTTGGTGGCGGCATAATTTTTTTTGGCTGAGTTCAGAGTGCGGCTGGTGCAGGCGATGATGTGTTCCTGGCCGGCCTGTACCTGGGCTAGAATGGCGCCTATCGCGGTAAGGGATACATCCATGTAGAGGCGAAAAGGGAGGGCATAGTCGGGGAAGGCCACGATGGGGGCTGAGACAAGCTTGTCTTTTAGCTGTTGAAAAGCAGCTCGCCGATCCTCAGTCCAGAGGAAAGGTTCCCCTTTTCGTGTCAAGTCGTGAAGAGGCTTAGCGATCTGCACGAATCCCTTCACGAAGCGACGGTAATAGGACGTGAGTCCCAGGAAGGCGCGGACGCCGTGGACATCATGCGGAGGTGGTATGTCCGCTATGGCACGGAGCTTGTCGGGATCTGGGGAAATTCCTGCTTGGGAAATAGTATGTCCTAGGAATGAGACAGTCTTAGCAGCCAGGACACATTTAGAAGGATGTAGCTTGAGGCCTGCCTGGTGAATTCTGGTGAAAACTCGACGGAGGCTCTGCAAGTGGTCGGCCCAGGTCTGGCTAAAAACAATGACGTCGTCAAGATAAGCTAAACATATTTCCCAAGTGAGGCCGCTCAAGACAGATTTCATTAGTCTGGAGAAAGTGGCAGGGGCGTTGCAGAGGCCGAATGGCAGAACATTGAATTCGTAATGTTTGCCATTACTGGTGGAAAAGGCCGTCTTGCCTCTATGGTCCGGGTGGACGGGAACCTGCCAGTATCCAGACTGGAGGTCGAGGGTAGAAAACCAAGACGCCCTGTAGAGGGAGTCTAGGGAATCGTCAATGCGAGGGAGGGGGGTGGCATCTTTAATGGTGACGCCGTTCACACGGCAGTAGTCGATGCAAAACCGCATCATGCTGTCTTTCTTTTTTACTAGAATGACGGGGGAGGACCACGGGCTGGTGGAGGGGGAAATAACACCTGCCTCTTCCATTTCGCGCACCCGGCGGTCCTCCTCTTCTCTCTGTCGGGGGTTCTTGCGTCGGAAATGTTGTCGTATAGGTGGGCCTGTCGTATGGACTTCGTGCAACAGGTACGTAGTATGCCCTATATCTGCTGGTCCTGTCGCAAACAAATCCTGGAAATCCAAGAGGAAGTGGCGTAAGGTGTCTGACTGCTGGTTGGAGAGATGGTCAGGGATTGGGGGGTAGAGGGGTGGGGTGGTGGGAGGAGGATGGGGCACAGGGCTCGGCTTCCTCCGTCTCTCCGATGATAAGCCCTTTGGGGAGGGTGAGAGGGGACGGGGCGAGATTGGCGATGCGGATGGCGGAGAGGTGGGGAGGGAGGAAGGTGGGGGGCACAAGGCAGGCAGAAAAGGGTCCGGAGGGAAGGAGGGGAGAGAACAAAACGGATGGACCTGAGGGCCTATTAAGGGGCACCCATGCCTCATGGTGGGAGGGGATGGTAACGGCGGCGAAGATGGTGGCATGGAAAGAGGGGGCAGGAGTGGGGTGGAAAGGCACAGGAGGGGGGGAGAGGGAGGGGGGAAAAGGGGGAGAGAAGGGAGGCACTGGGGGGAGGAAGAGGGCGAATCCTCCGGCCGGGGCCGCGCGTGCATGTGCAAATGGCTGGGGTGGAACGGGGTGGGGGGCGGAACTGGAGTTGCCGGTGGCGACAGTCGATCGTGGCTCCGAGTTCTTGGAGCAAGTCTAGCCCTAAATACCCGTCATAACTCCGGCAGGAGGAATAAAAAATGATGAATGGATTTTGGGCAGACACCGGCTGGTGGGTGTCGACCTGTAGAGCCCGAGTTTCCCCACGGATGGGCAGGGGGCCATCCCCCGCATCCACAAGGTGAGTGGTAGTAGGGCGGAGTGGGCCAAACCGCGATTTGTAGCGGGAGAAATATTGGCTGTAAAGGCAGGACCTGGCCGCTCCCGTATCGAGTAGTAGTCTGCCCTTCACACCGTTTATTTTCATCTTGTGGGATACTGGGGGGCGATACTTAGGGGTGATGGCCCCCGCCACCATGGGTTGGTACGGGGGCGGGCCTAAAAATCCAGCTGGTTAGGGCTCTCGTTCTCCTGTTCCTGCTCTAGTTCTCCTGGGTGGGGCTCGTCCACGGGCGTCAGCTCGTCCCCTGGGGCCTCGCCTTCTAAGGCAGACACTTTACGCGAACCCGGGGCTGTCATTCTGCGGCGAGCAGCTTTAAGCTGGTCCCGTATGTCATGAAGGGGGCAGCGGGAGTTGCAGGCTGTGAATTCCCACGGGTTGATAAGAATTAGGTTCGGGTTTTCTTGCGGGGCGGGGCGCCGACAGGAGGGGTGTGCCCTGGGCGGGCTAGGCGTCGGGGTCGGGATGGTGTGAGGCAGAGGTGGACGCAGTGTGGCTGGGGGAGCCGGGGGTCGGGTGGGGAATTTCTTAACAACGTTAATTTGTTGTGGAGAAGGGCAGGCGGTCAGGAGGCGCCGCATCAGCTGTATATCTCTATCCATGTCTCCTGTTGGGTCATGGATAGTGAAATGTTGTTTCATAACACTTGGGAGTACATCCCGGGTTTCCTCATCTGCCTCCGGGTAGGCAGCAGTAACCAGGCGTCTTGCCTGTATCAGGGTATTATCTAAATCCCTGTCGAATGCAAAACTATCCAATTTGGATAGAGCCACTACTTTCCCTAATGATGGGGTGATGGCTTGTACAGTGAACTTTGTAAAGTTCTGCCAGGTGAGTTCTGGGACGATTTTCGGTGCTATGTTCGCCGCTGCTTTACCCAATAGTGGTAGTGTGACTGCAATTTTTTGTTGGTCATTTTCAAAGCCAATATCCAATAAGGGTTTAATTATTGCCAGATATGTGTGTATATCATACTGGTCGGGGTCAAACTTGGGTAACTGAATGTGTGGTTTGGTTGCCATTTTGCCAAATATTTCCTGATTACCTCTCTCTTACACCCGGGTCTAGAACCACCGCTGGCTACCAGTGTAATTCTAGGTGAAATTGGGCTCGACTTCTCGCTCCTATTTCACCTAACGTGGAGCGGGGTCCTCTTTCGAGACCGGAGCTTAGTGCAATAAAGAGAGGCAGGACACAAAAACTCTAGGCAACAACCTTTACACGTATATTACCACAGTCAGACACAGGACAAATCAGCAGATATTACAGCACAATATATAGCAATATAAAACCTTATCTAGGATATGTGTATCTCGCAGGATACTTGCTTCTCTGATAGTAATGAAAACACAAACAATCCTAGTGTATCAGGAGTACAGTAAATATAGGCGCCCGCGGGGGCGCGGGAAGGGGGGGTTGAGTCTCACTAGGAGGAGATAGGGGAGGTGCAGGGAGTGACTTGTGACGGCTAGGGGAAAGTTATGGTAATACTGGAGGGCGGCAGATATTAGCCGTGAAGTTTATATGGTTTCCACTAGCCAAAAGACTTTGGTAATTGATTTTATTCCTGATTTACACTTACTGGAGATATGGGAGTGAGAAAGGGTGGTAAACAAGATTTATGGGTAGCATGGGGGAGGGAGAGAATACCATTAATAATTCCTTTCACAATATTCTTTCTCAGTAATGGGGGTATGTCTTTATAGGGGAAACTCCCAGCGGCACAGGCTTATTAAATGTATAACAGGGATGTCAATCACACGTATAGTCAATCAGATCTTGTTCCACACTCTCGTCCTTTAACTTCTCACTGTGATCTTATTCACCCCGATATTCAGTTTATGAAATCACTGCACAATACTTACATTAGGGGAAATCACACTTAACCTAAATCACTCATGCTACAATATCACACGTATTCATCATGGGGATAGGTAGGAACATGTCGTCGGCGATCCTGCCGGCTAGGGGCACCGCCAATGCGAGGCGTGCCGAGAGGGCATGGGATAACTCGTAAGGGCGTCCACTCGCGTTCTGGGCTTCCCGTGGCTTCCGGGTTTGGCTCAGGCGTGTGGCCGTCGGGACTGGGGCCGAATAGCTCCAGGAACCTCGTTGATAAGTCCCGGTGTCGTGGGGGCGTAGAGAGATCACACCCGGGTGTCCTGGGGAGTACCGAGAGAGACTGTGGGCTGCGGTCTCCAGCGTCTAGGGCGCCGACAGGGGAGGGCTGTGGCGGTGACTTCCACTGGGGTCCGTCAGGTGCGTCTGCTCTAGAGCCAGGTATAGGGAACAGAGACCAGGGGAGGCTATGTGGCCTGTCTGGGTCACTCTGGGACAAGAAGCCTGGGCTCTAGTCTCCTGCCGTGGGGACATCTCTCCACTCACTTCTCTCTGCACACCCTCAGAGTGACAGTAGATCATCTCACGAGGAAGGGAGTGACAATAGGTCGTCTCTACCAAGACACTCTCGAAGCGACCTTAGATCATCTCACGAGGATGGGAGCGACCATGGATCGTCTCTACCGGAGCACTTTCAGAGCGACCATGGATCGTCTCACGAGGATGGGAGTGACCATAGATCGTCTCTACCGGAGCACTTTCGGAGCAACCATAGATCGTCTCACGAGGATGGGAGTGACCATAGATCGTCTCTACCGGAGCACTTTCAGAGAGACCATAGATCGTCTCACGATCGTCTCTACCGGAGCACTTTCGGAGCGACCATAGATCGTCTCACGAGGATGGGACCGACCATAGATCGTCTCTACCGGAGCACTTTGGGAGCGACCATAGATCGTCTCACGAGGATGGGAGCGACCATAGATCGTCTCTACCGGAACACTTTGGGAGCGACCATAGATCGTCTCTACCGGAACACTTTGGGTGCGACCATAGATCGTCTCTACCAGAGGGGCGCCGTCTGGAATGTTTTTTCTAACTCCACCCCTAGCTGTCTCAACAATTCCACTCCGCGAAGGTAGTGTCCTTCTCCTACGGTGGCGGCTGCGTGGTGGCTGCATGACATAGGGGCGCACGGCCCGGGCTGACATATGTCGCTGTTGCCGGGAGTGGTGGTGACTGGTGGCAGCTACCCCGTGGGGTCCGTGTGGGGGTGTCGGCGCCTCTTCGGGCATACTAAGCTGTGTTTGGCTTGCTCTGTCGTCGGGGGTACTATGGTATTCTTCGGGGGCACTGGTCTTCAAGCTACGCATTTTACCACTCTCCCCCTGTAAAAAGTCACGTCCTCGTGGCTGGAGGTGGAACGCTTGTTTGTTGGAGGTGGTGTAGACGGGCTTCAGGTGTTGCAGCGTAGTTTGCCAGGCGACAGTGTAGGGGTTCTCTTCTTGTGCTGGGTCGCAGGTGAGGAAGAGTGTGGAGGTGGCGGTGGTAGACTGGAGGAGGTTTAGCAGGTGGTGTGGCCCACGGAGCCTGTGATTCCAGCCAAGGGTAGGTGCCCATACGGCCCACTTCACTCTCATCTTGCTTGGTGTGACTGTCGGTGTGTCTGGGGGCTGAATGCTGGATACTGCGGGTATGGGCCGGGTTTTGTGCCATGGTAATGCGGCGTTGAGTCTCTGAGGAGTACAGGTAGAGGGGATTTAGGCCTGAAGTAGCTTGACGGTGTGAAGTCGTGGAGAGGTGGGTGGTGTAGGGGTGTGTGAGTATCGGGCAGGCGGGTGTGAGAGGCGGCCCGAGTGGGTGGTGGTGGTCTTGAGGGTCGGGGTGGGGGGAGAAGTGGGTGTCTGGGATGGGCGGGTTGTTTTGTGTGTTGTGAGCGAGGTGGGGCGCGGTGTTGGCGGAGTGGGTGTACGGATGGTGGGTTGGGGAGGGGGGTGGTAGTGGGTTGTGGTGAGGGTGTGGTGGCGTGGGCGGAAGATGTGGGAGTGGGCGTTGAGGGGGAGGCCATGGAAGGAATGGGTGAGGGTGAGGGAGGGGTGGCGGGGGAGGTGTCAGGTGAGGTGCTGTTGGTGGTAGTGGCCAGGGAGGTGGAGATGGTAGGGGGGGCAGAGTGGGAGAGTGAGGAGGAAACATAGCACTCATATGTGACTGTAGAGGGTGGTCCAGGGGCCGGAGGGGGCTGGGGGTGTGGGGCCAGAGCGGGGGAGGTGGGCGTGCGGAAAGGCCTCACGTGACGGTTGCGGAGGGTATGGGGAGTGCCGTGATAGTCTATGACTACTTGGTATGGGTTGGTGACTTTGGTGATTGTGTGGGGCCCCGTGAAACGGGGGGCGAGCTTGTGGGGAGTGGGAAGTTGGGCGACGACGATTGTGTCACCCGGGTTGAAAGGGTTGGAGGCTGTGTCGGGTCCAAGGTCTATGTTCTTTTGTAGGTGGTATATCCGCCCTTTTAGCAGGTGTAGCGGATCTGTAGTGGGAACGGAAGCGGGCGGTTGCAGGTGATGGCGTAGGGGTAGTAGGAGGGAGGTTTTGCCAAAGATTCTTTCGTGGGGGGAAACCCCATCTTCTCGGGGGCACGAATTGATGTCCCATTGGACAATTTTTGTGTGCCGGCCAATTGTCGTCTTTTGTAGCCTCGATTCTGGTGCGTAGCTAATTGATAAGGTACGATGGCTACGTTCACATACTGCTTTCCCTTGTGGCCAGTATGGTGAGGAGTGGGAGATCTTGTACCCGAAAATCCTGCCTAGTTCTTCCCAGACTTTTCCGGAGAACTTGGGGACATTATCGGAATGGATGGCTTGGGGAATGCCAAAGTAAGGGAACACGTGTCGGATCAGGGCATCGGCGACAGCGACGGCATGATGTTCCTTAGCTGGGCAGGCTACTACGAATTTGGAGTACTTGTCTACAAAAGTGATCACGTATTTATATCCAGATTTAGGGGGAAGAGGGCCTACTAGATCGATCGCCAGGAGTTGCCAGGGCTTGTGGGCGGTGATATGGCCAGATGGCCCGGCGGTCCAGGTGATATCTTTCCCAAGCGCTCAGGCACGGCAAGTCTGGATAATTTCCTTGGCGAGGGTGGAGGGATTTGGGGCCCAGTAAATATCATTGAACACCTGTAGTAATTTTTTGGTGCCCAAGTGGATGACGTTGTGAGCATGTAGGTGGCGCAGGGTGTCACGTGCCGCATCGGGGGTCAAGAGGATGTGTCCGGATGGGGTTAGAAGGTGGTCGCCCTGTCGGCACAGCTTGGGGAATAGGTGAGCAGGGATCCAGGGGGGCCGTTCCTTGTGGTGCCAGAGTTGTAGTAGGTCGGGGTCCGGTTGTACCAAGTGGATGGGGAGGCGGGAGAGGGCATCTGCATTGGTGTGGAGCTTTCCGGGTCTGTATGATATCTCGTACTGAAACTCCTCTAGGGTGTCACGCCGCCGGACGAGTTGGGCGTTATGGGAGTCTGATTGGCGCAACCACTGGAGTGATTGGTGGTCGGTGATTATCGTGACTTGGGTCCCAGAAAGATAAGCCTTAAAATATTGGAGGGCCCAGATTATGCCGAGGCATTCTCGCTTGGTGGCGGCATAATTTTTTTTTGCTGGGTTCAGAGTGCGGCTGGTGCAGGCGATGATGTGTTCCTGGCCGGCCTGTACCTGGGCTAGAATGGCGCCTATCGCGGTAAGGGATACATCCGTGTAGAGGCGAAAAGGGAGGGCATAGTCGGGGAAGGCCACGATGGGGGCCGAGACAAGCTTGTCTTTTAGCTGTTGAAAAGCAGCTCGCCGATCCTCAGTCCAGAGGAAAGGTTCCCCTTTTCGTGTCAAGTCGTGAAGAGGCTTAGCGATCTGCACGAATCCCTTCACGAAGCGACGGTAATAGGACGTGAGTCCCAGGAAGGCGCGGACGCCGTGGACATCCTGCGGAGGTGGTATGTCCGCTATGGCACAGAGCTTGTCGGGATCTGGGGAAATTCCTGCTTGGGAAATAGTATGTCCTAGGAACGAGACAGTCTTAGCAGCCAGAACACATTTAGAAGGATGTAGCTTGAGGCCTGCCTGGTGAATTCTGGTGAAAACTCGACGGAGGCTCTGCAAGTGGTCGGCCCAGGTCTGGCTAAAAACAATGACGTCGTCAAGATAAGCTAAACATATTTCCCAAGTGAGGCCGCTCAAGACAGATTTCATTAGTCTGGAGAAAGTGGCAGGGGCGTTGCAGAGGCCGAATGGCAGAACATTGAATTCGTAATGTTTGCCATTACTGGTGGAAAAGGCCGTCTTGCCTCGATGGTCCGGGTGGACGGGGACGTGCCAGTATCCAGACTGGAGGTCGAGGGTAGAAACCAAGACGCCCTGTAGAGGGAGTCTAGGGAATCGTCAATGCGAGGGAGGGGGGTGGCATCTTTAATGGTGACGCCGTTCACACGGCGGTAGTCGATGCAAAACCGCATCATGCTGTCTTTCTTTTTTACTAGAATGACGGGGGAGGACCACGGGCTGGTGGAGGGGGAAATAACACCTGCCTCTTCCATTTCGCGCACCTGGCGGTCCTCCTCTTCTCTCTGTCGGGGGTTCATGCGGCGGAAATGTTGTCGTATAGGTGGGCCTGTCGTATGGATTTCGTGCAACAGGTACGTAGTATGCCCTATATCTGCTGGTACTGTCGCAAACAAATCCTGGAAATCCAGGAGGAAGCGGCGTAAGGTGTCTGCTGGTTGGAGAGATGGTCAGGGATTGGGGGGGTAGAGGGGTGGGGTGGTGGGAGGAGGATGGGGCACAGGGCTCGGCTTCCTCCATCTCTCCGATGATAAGCCCTTTGGGGAGGGTGAGAGGGGACGGGGCGAGATTGGCAATGCGGATGGCGGCGTGGTGGGGAGGGAGGAAGGTGGGGGACACAAGGCAGGCAGAAAAGGGCCCGGAGGGAAGGAGGGGAGAGAACAAAGCGGATGGACCTGAGGGCCTATTAAGGGGCACCCATGCCTCATGGTGGGAGGGGATGGTAACGGCGGCGAAAATGGTGGCAGGGAAAGAGGGGGCAGGAGTGGGGTGGAAAGGCACGGGAGGGGGGGAGAGGGACAGGGGAAAAGGGGGGGAGAAGGGGGGCACTGGGGGGAGGAAGAGGGCGAATCCTCCGGCCGAGGCCGCGGCGTGCATGTGCAAACGGCTGGGGTGGAACGGGGTGGGGGGCGGAACTGGAGTTGCCGGTGGCGACAGTCGATCGTAGCTCCGAGTTTTTGGAGCAAGTTTAGCCCTAAATACCCGTCATAACTCCGGCAGGAGGAATAAAAAATGATGAATGGATGTTGGGCAGACACCGGCTGGTGGGTGCCGACCTGTAGGGCCCGAGTTTCCCCACGGATGGGCAGGGGGCCATCCCCCGCATCCACAAGGTGAGTGGTAGTAGGGCGGAGTGGGCCAAACCGCGATTTGTAGCGGGAGAAATAGTGGCTGTAAAGGCAGGACCTGGCCGCTCCCGTATTGACTAGTAGTCTGGCCTTCACACCGTTTATTTTCATCTTGTGGGATACTGGAGGGCAATACTTAGGAGTGATGGCCCCCGCCACCATGGGTTGGTACGGGGGCGGGCCTGAAAATCCAGCTGGTTAGGGCTCTCGTTCTCCTGTTCCTGCTCTAGTTCTCCTGGGTGGGGCTCGTCCACGGGCGTCAGCTCGTCCCCTGGGGCCTCGCCTTCTAAGGCAGAAACTTTACGCGAACCCGGGGCTGTGATTCTGCAGCGAGCAGCTTTAAGCTGGTCCCGTATGTCATGAAGGGGGCAGCGGGAGTTGCAGGCTGTGAATTCCCACGGGTTGATAAGAATTAGGTTCGGGTTTTCTTGCGGGGCGGGGCGCCGACAGGAGGGGTGTGCTCTGGGCGGGCTAGGCATCGGGGTCGGGATGGTGTGAGGCAGAGGTGGACGCAGTGTGGCTGGGGGAGCCGGGGGTCGGGTGGGGAATTTCTTAACAACGTTAATTTGTTGTGGAGAAGGGCAGGCGGTCAGGAGGGGCCGCATCAGCTGTATATCTCTATCCATGTCTCCTGTTGGGTCATGGATAGTGAAATGTTGTTTCACAACACTTGGGAGTACTCTGAGCAGAGTATTAAATGTATGCTGATCCCGGGTTTCCTCATCTGCCTCCGGGTAGGCAGCAGTAACCAGGCGTCTTGCCTGTATCAGGGTATTATCTAAATCCCTGTCGAATGCAAAACTATCCAATTTGGATAGAGCCACTACTTTCCCTAATGATGGGGTGATGGCTTGTACAGTGAACTTTGTAAACTTCTGCCAGGTGAGTTCTGGGACGATTTTCGGTGCTATGTTCGCCGCCGCTTTACCCAATAGTGGTAGTGTGACCGCAATTTTTTGTTGGTCATTTTCAAAGCCAATATCCAATAAGGGTTTAATTATTGCCAGATATGTGTGTATATCATACTGGTCGGGGTCAAACTTGGGTAATTGAACGTGCGGTTTGGTTGCCATTTTGCCAAATATTTCCTGATTACCTCTCTCTTACGCCCGGGTCTAGAACCACCGCTGGCTACCAGTGTAATGATAGGTGAAATTGGGCTCGACTTCTCGTTCCTATTTCACCTAACGTGGAGCGGGGTCCTCTTTCGAGACTGGAGCTTAGTGCAATAAAGAGAGGCAGGACACAAAAACTCTAGGCAACAACGTTTACGCGTATATTACCACAGTCAGACACAGGACAAATCAGCAGATATTACAGCACAATATATAGCAATATAAAACCTTATCTAGGATATGTGTATCTCGCAGGATACTTGCTTCTCTGATAGTAATGACAACACAAACAATCCTAGTGTATCAGGAGTGCAGTAAATATAGGCGCGCGCGGGGGCACGGGAGGGGGGTTGAGTCTCACTAGGAGGAGATAGGGGAGGTGCAGGGAGTGACTTGTGACGGCTAGGGGAAAGTTATGGTAATACTGGAGGGCGGCAGATATTAGCCGTGAAGTTTATATGGTTTCCACTAGCCAAAAGGCTTTGGTAATTTATTTTATTCCTGATTTACACTTACTGGAGATATGGGAGTGAGAAAGGGTGGTAAACAAGATTTATGGGTAGCATGGGGGAGGGAGAGAATACCATTAATACTTCCTTTCACAATATTCCTTCACAGTAATGGGGGTATGTCTTTATAGGGGAAACTCCCAGCGGCACAGGCTTATTAATTGTATAACAGGGATGTCACTCACACGTATAGTCAATCAGATCTTGTTCCACACTCTCGTCCTTTAACTTCTCACTGTGATCTTATTCACCCTGATATTCACTTTATGAAATCACTGCACAATACTTACATTAGGGGAAATCACACTTAACCTAAATCACTCATGCTACAATATCACACGTATTCATCAGGGGGATAGGCAGGAACATGTCGTCGGCGATCCTGCCGGCTAGGGGCACCGCCAACGCGAGGCGTGCCGAGAGGGCATGGGATAACTCGTAAGGGCGTCCTCTCGCGTTCTGGGCTTCCCGTGGCTTCCGGGTTTGGCTCAGGTGTGTGGCCGTCGGGACTGGGGCCAAATAGCTCCAGGAACCTCACTGATAAGTCCCGGTGTCGTGGGGGCGTAGAGAGATCACACCTGGGTGTCCTGGGGAGAACCGAGAGAGACTGTGGGCTGCGGTCTCCAGTGTCTAGGGCGCCAACAGGGGAGGGCTGCGGCGGTGACTTCCTCTGGGGTCCGTCAGGTGCGTCTGCTCTAGAGCCAGGCGTAGGGAACAGAGACCAGGGGAGGCTATGAGGCCTGTCTGGGTCACTCTGGGACAGGAAGCCTGGGCTCTAGTCTCCTGCCGTGGGGACATCTCTCCACTCACTTCTCTCTGCACACCCTCAGAGCGACAGTAGATCGTCTCATGAGGAAGGGAGCGACAATAGGTCGTCTCTACCAAGACACTCTCAAAGCGACCTTAGATCATCTCACGAGGATGGGAGCGACCATGGATTGTCTCTACTGGAGCACTTTCGGAGCGACCATGGATCGTCTCACGAGGATGGGAGTGACCATAGATCATCTCAACCGGAGCACTTTCGGAGCGACCATAGATCGTCTCAACCGGAGCACTTTCGGAGCGACCATAGATCGTCTCACGAGGATGGGAGCGACCATATATCGTCTCTACCGGAGCACTTTCAGAGAGACCATAGATCGTCTCTACCGGAGCACTTTCAGAGAGACCATAGATCGTCTCTACCGGAGCACTTTCAGAGAGACCATAGATCGTCTCACGATCGTCTCTACCGGAGCACTTTCGGAGCGACCATAGATCGTCTCACGAGGATGGGAGCGACCATAGATCGTCTCTACCGGAGCACTTTTTGAGCGACCATAGATCGTCTCATGAGGATGGGAGCGACCATAGCTCGTCTCTACCGGAACACTTTGGGAACGACCATAGATCGTCTCTAACGGAACACTTTGGGTGCAACCATAGATCGTCTCTACCAGAGGGGCGCCGTCTGGAGTGTTTTTTCTAACTCCACCCTTAGATGTCTCAACAATTCCACTCCGCGAAGGTAGAGTCCTTCTCCTACGGTGGCGGCGGCATGGTGGCTGCATGACACAGGGGCGCACGGCCCGGGCTGACATATGTCGCTGTTGCCAGGAGTGGTGGTGACTGGTGGCAGCTACCCCGTGGGGTCCGTGTGGGGGTGTCGGCGCCTCTTCAGGCATACTAAGCTGTGTTTGGCTTGCCCTGTCGTCAGGGGTACTATGGTATTCTTCGGGGGCACTGTTCCTCAAGCCACGCATTTTATATATATATATATATATATATATATATATATTGTTACGGAACAGAGGGAGATAATGAACACTTCAAGTGAGAATACTAAAATCACTACTGTCCCGCAAAGTTCCAGGTTCAAAACAAAAGAGTTAGGTAAAATTACAAGTTAAAGTTTAATGATCAAACTACCAACTAAACATTCAGGACTCATAAGGATAATGTAATGCCAAAAACAGGTTAAATATATGGTTAACTGCAATAGCCTCTATTAACACAAATTTAGCAAGAACAAATTTATCTGAGTCAGCCCTGATAAAATGAGAAAACCGAATAATGCTCAGTTAAATTAAGATATAATATTATTACAGATACAAACTATTACTAATAATGGCTGACATAAAAAAAACTCTACATGAATCACAAAAAACCTTACCAGGCCTACGAATTAACGCCTTAGACCATGCAGAACAAGAAAAATGGTAACAACACTTATACTCAAATTATACAGCAGCTAGATGGCAAAAGTTTATGTTACGGAACAGAGAGAGATAATGAACTCTTCAAGTGAGAATACTAAAATCACTACTGTCCCGCAAAGTTCCAGGTTCAAAACTAAAGAGTTAGGTAAAATTACAAGTTAAAGTTTAATGGTCAAACTAACAACTAAACATTCAGGACTCATAAGGATAATGTAATGGCAAAAACAAGTTAAATATATGGTTAACTGAAATAGCCTCTATTAACACGAATTTAGCAAGAACAAATTTATCTGAGTCAGCCCTGATAAAATGAGAAAACCGAATAATGCTCAGTTAAAGTAAGATATAATATTATTACAGATACAAAATATTACTAATACTGGCTGACATTAAAAACTCTACATGAATCACAAAAAAACCCTTACCAGACCTACGAATTAACGCCTTAGGCCATATAGTACAAGAAAAATGGTAACAACATACTCAAATTATACAGCAGCTAGATGGCTGGAGACTTCCTGAGCACTCATAAAAATAATAATACACTATACAGGGGAGGACAGAGATGTGAACAAAATGAGGAGTAGATCTAAGTGGCAATTAATGCAGAGACTGAGCTCATTATATAGGGGCCGGCAGAGCTTGATTCAACTTGCAAGAAGGACGCGCAAATGAAGGCACAGAGGACGAAGAGCTGACACCCCCGCTTTGAACAACAGAAAGAACGACTTACTCTACTATAAGGGGGAGAAGCGGGGAGTGAGGTAGAATACGCAAGCCTGGTCACTATGGAAGCCACGTGGCGAATCGTGATCAAACATGCAGCATACTGTACGTTAGAATTATACAAAGGATGATGAAATCATAGGCTATGTAACACCTCCCCACAAAGAAAAAGAAATTTACAAAGAAAATTTCTTATTACTCTAAAACAATCTGTCTAAAGTCTAGATAAGCAATCTGCAATAACATTTTCTTTCCCCTTGACATGTTGTGTGTCTAATGAATACTCCTGAAGAAGTAGACTCCATCTTGTCAATCTCTGATTTTTATCTTTAAACTTACTAAGGAATTTCAGTGGGTTATGATCGGCATAAATGACTATGGGGTCAAAACCAGAACATAAATAAAATGAAAAATGCTATAAACCCAAAATCAAGGCCAAAAGCTCTTTCTCAATAGTTGAGTAATTCTTTTGAGGTGGAGTGAACTTCTTACTGTCATAAGATACAGGGTGTTCAATACCCTGATCATCCTCTTGCAGCAAAACAGCCCCAGCTCCTGTATCACTTGCATCAACAGCCATCTTAAAAGGCTTAGCAAAATTTGGAGTAGCGAGCACTGGCTGACTTAATAGGATAGCTTTAAGTTTACTGAAAAGGGATTCACAGTTATTGGTCCAGACAAATTTAATTCCCTTTTTCAGTAGGTCTGTAAGTGGTGATACAAGAATTGAAAAGTTAAGAACAAATCTCCTGTAATAACCTACCATTCCTAAAAATCTTTGTAGCTCTTTCCTACTTTTAGGTCTGGGAAGATCACTTATAACCTGAACCTTAGCTCATGGTGCTGCAACATGTCCATCACCAATTACGTACCCAAGGTATTGAACTTTAGCTTGACCAAACTCACACTTTGATAAATTAGCTACAAGATTAGCCTGAACCAAACGCTCAAGAAATTTACTGACATGGCATAGGTGATCTTTCCAGTTGTCACTGAAGATTAATACATCATCAATATAAACAACACACCCTGCCAAACCCTCTGTTACAACATTCATGAGCTTCTGAAAAGTGGCTGGTGCATTCTTCATACCATATGGCATTACAGAACATGCAAAAGTGTTTCCTAGTGTTACAAAACATGAGATCTCCCTAGCACGTTCAGTCATAGGTACTTGCTAGCCTTTCCGATCTTGTCTATGCAATCTTCCACGCGAGGGAGAGGGTAAGTGTCTGTTTTGGTTATCTGATTAACATGTCTATAGTTGATGCAAAGCCGCTGTGACCCACCTGGCTTAGGGACTAGAGTGACAGAACTCCACTCGCTCTGACAGGGCTCAATCATCTTGTGGTCCAACAGGTAGCCAAGCTCCTTCTGGATGAGAGGAACTTTCACTGGGTTCACACGGTAAGGAGGCAGTTTAATTGGCTTTGCGTCTCCAACGTCAACATCATGCATCAACACAGTGGTTCTTCCTGGAGTGGCATGGAACACTTGCGGGTACTCCTGCAGTAATGCCAAAAACTCCTGCCTTTCCTCGGGAGCTAGATGAAAAAGCTTAGTCTGGAGATCATTCATGATATCAGGATTCTTCCCCAAACTATCACTCAGGCTCATACTGCATGGGAGAACTTCACTTGCAGACTCGGGTGGAACAGCTACAGTGCAGACTGGGTTATTTTCGTCCCGCCTGTGATATAACTTTAGGATGTTAATGTGGCAAAGTTGCTTGTTCTTTCTACAATCTGGTGTGGCGATGACATAGTTGACATCACTGAGTTTCTTCTCCATGAAATAAGGACCACTAAACTTGGCTTGAAGAGGTTGCCCATGCACCGGTAGCAGAATCAAAACCTGATCTCCTGGCTGAAAGTGGCGTAACCTGGACTTCTTATCATACCAAGTCTTCATCTTCTCCTGAGCAGCTCCTAAATTCTCTCTTGCCAGCTGTAAAGCAGTGGACAGCCATTCTTTGAACTTCATCACATATTCCAGCAGGTTGACGTCATCTTCCTCTGACAGCCAGCATTCCTTGAGTAACTAAAGGGGTCCTCTTACTTCATGGCCAAACAGTAGTTCAAAGGGTAAGAAGCCCAGTGATTCATTTGGAGATTCTCTTGCGGCAAATACAACGAATGGAAGACCTTTATCCCAGTCTTTCTGATGTTCCAAACAGTATTTCCTGAGCATCGATTTGAGTGTTTGATGATATCTCTCCAACGCTCCTTGGGTCTGGGGATGGTATGCTGAAGACATGATCTGGATGATGCCCAACTCTTTCAGAGACTACTTGAAAACATTTGACATGAAATTACTTCCCCGGTCTGACTGTACCTCCTTGGGCAGACCAAACTTGGTGAAGAACCCTAGCATTTCCTTAACCACGTTCTTTGCTGAGATATTTCTAAGTGGAATGGCTTCAGGATAACGAGTAGCCATATCAATCAGGGTCAACACACAAGAAAATCCTGAAGAAGTCTTAGGAAGAGGGCCCACAATATCCACCAACACACGGGTGAATGGCGCCTCAAAAGGAGGAATGGGAACTAGAGGTGCAACCTTTTTGGTCTGATTACACTTCCCCACAACTTGACAGGTGTGACAAGACTTACAATATCAGGAAACATCTCTGAAGATACCTGGCCAGTAGAAGTGTTTCAAAATGCGTGCCACAGTCTTCCTCACTCCAAGGTGTCCTGCCAAACTGGAATCATGAGCCACTCTAATGATATCCTGCCTACAAACACGAGGGATGACAACTTGATGTACAACCTCCCATTCATAGTCGGCTGATGCTGTTGGGGGTCTCCACTTTTTCATAAGTACTCCTGACTTTATATAATAACAAGTAGAAGCACCAGCTGACTCTTCCTCACTGCAAGCAGAGTTAGCTAGACCTTTCAACTCAGGGTCAGCAACCTGCAACTCAACCAACTCTTGACGAGACAAATTATCAACACTACGGGGTACTGCCTCATCTGGTGAGTGGTCCAAATTAGCAAGAGAAGTGTCAGGTAGGATAACATCATCATCATCATCATCATTATCCTCTAAGTCACCAGTAACTTTAGACTTAGCCCTAGTGACAGCACATGCAGAGAACACATCAGGGATATCACAATCCTGGGTCATAGTCACTGGTTCACTAGACAACTGAGGAGCTGGACACACTTGACTTCCACCAATATCATTTCCAAGTAAGAAAGTTACACCTGACATTGGGAGTGTCTCAACCAACCCAACCATAACGGAACCATTAACAAAACCAGACTCTAAATTCACTCTGCACAGAGGGACAGAGAAATAATTATTCCCTACACCTTCTAAGATTACAGTTTCATCAGAGGAATTAACATTAGAGCCTAGAACACTGGTCAACATAAGGGATTGGCAAGCACCTGTATCACGATATATTTTAACTGATTTCCTGTCATTATTGTCCAGAGGACTGACAAAACTATCAGACAGGATTTTAGCACATGAACTCTTGAGAGTGTCACCCACGTCACTGCTCAAAAGAGGAGCTTCATCATGAGAATTTAATTTACCTCTCAAAGCAGGTTCAGTTAACTCGGTTAAAGAATTCTGGGAACTCTCTAGGGTGGACACTAGACCATTTGACTGAATATTTAAAGACTCCTTTTTGTTCACATCATGCTGTCTCCTGAAACATTTCTCCGTAGTATGACCAAGCTTACTACAATAATTACATTTACTTTTCTGAAATCTAGAGGTGGAGCTGGTATTTACTTCCTGAGAAACATCATCTTTATTCTCTTTCCTGTTACCTGTACTCTGAGTAGAGGCAACGTACTTCCTCTCAGCTTTCCTTTTTTCTTTAGAATATCTCTTGTGAGTGAGAACATATTCATCAGCTAAAACTGCAGCATCAGACAAATTATCTATTCTTTTCTCATCAAGATATAGGCTTACATCTTTATTAATACACCTTTTGAAGTCCTCCAGCAAACTCATCTGCTTAAATTTATCAAAATCAGAATTTACATTCTTAGAATTTAACACTGCTCTAACAGATCTTCTTTGATTTTTGCATACTCAACATGGGATTGCTTATCTTGCTTATAAGTTGTCCTAAAATTTACTCTATAGGCTTCGGGAACAAGCTCATAGGCCTTAAGAATCAAGCTCTTAACTACATCATAATTATCAGATTGATCCTGAGGCAAAGATGCATAAGTTACTTGAGCTTTACCGGTGAGAACACTCTGAAGGAGTACTGGCCAATACTTTTTGGGCCAATTAAAACCTGTAGCTACCCTCTCAAACAACTGAAAATACTTTGTTAAATCAGATTCATTAAAAGGAGGGATAAGTTTAACATTTTTAGCCACATCAAAATCATCAGAGCTAGATGATCCAGTTCCACCTTGTTTCATGCAATACTCATGGTCTGCCAGAATCCTAGCAAGTTCAATTTGTGCCTGAGCCTGTGCCTGTGCCTCCTGAATACGAGCCTGAGACTCAGCCTCCTTAGCCTCAGCCTCCTTAGCACGAGCCTCCTGCAGGGCTAGCTGTAACTTAGCTATTTCAATCTGCATTTGCTCATCTGGAGGAGTTATATTAAACAAGCTTTTGTTAATCATGTCAACAATTTGATCTTTAGCATGATGAGAGCGAACAGCAATTCCCAATTGTTGAGCAACAAGCTTAAGTTCATTCTTTGTTCTGTTTTCTACATCACACACTGTTTGCACATTTGACAAAAAATCTTTGGCTTCATCAAGAGTAGTAATAGTAGAGATCATGAATAAATCACAGTCACAAAATATCAAGCAATATCCTTATGATAATATCCTGAATATCCTGATAAGAGGTCGCCAAATTTATGTTACGGAACAGAGAGAGATAATGAACACTTCAAGTGAGAATACTAAAATCACTACTGTCCCGCAAAGTTCCAGGTTCAAAACAAAAGAGTTAGGTAAAATTACAAATTAAAGTTTAATGCTCAAACTAACAACTAAACATTCAGGACTTATAAGGACAATGTATTGGCAAACAGGTTAAATATATGGTTAACTGCAATAGCCTCTATTAATTAACACGAATTTAGCAAGAACAAATTTATCTAAGTCAGCCCTGATAAAATGAGAAAACCGAATAATGCTCAGTTAAAGTAAGATATAATATTATTACAGATACAAAATATTACTAATACTGGCTGACATTAAAAACTCTACATGAATCACAAAAAACCTTACCAGGCCTACGAATTAACGCCTTAGGCCATACAGCACAAGAAAAATGGTAACAACACTTATACTCAAATTATACAGCAGCTAGATGGCTGGAGACTTCCTGAGCACTCACAAAAATAATAATACACTATACAGGGGAGGACAGAGATGTGAACAAAATGAGGAGTAGATCTAAGTGGCAATTAATGCAGAGACTGAGCTCATTATATAGGGGCCGGCAGAGCTTGATTCAACTTGCAAGAAGGACGCGCAAATGAAGGCACAGAGGACGAAGAGCCGACACCCCCGCTCTGAACAACAGAAAGAACGACTTATTCTACTATAAGGGGGAGAAGGGGGGAGTGAGGTAGAACACGCAAGCCTGGTCACTATGGAAGCCACGTGGCGAATCGTGATCAAACATGCAGCATACTGTACATTAGAATTATACAAAGGATGATGAAATTATAGGCTATGTAACAATATATATATATATATATATATATATATATATATATATATATATATATATATATATATATATATATATATATATATATAATCATCATCATCATCAGCCATAACTAGTCCACTGTTGAACAAAGGCCTCCCCCAACCTTTTCCACGAATTCCTTGACTATGCCAATCTTTGCCACGTTTTATCTGCAAATTTCTCTATCTCATCTCTCCATCTCCTGTCTGGCCTTTTTCTGCTACACTTACATTCTCTTGGTGTCCAGTCCGTCACCCTCTTACTCCATCGGTTATCACTTATTCTTGCTATATGGCCTGCCCACCTCCATTTCTGTTCTTTTATAACTTCTATAATATCTTTGACTTTAGTCTGCTCTCTCACCCAAGTTGATCTTTTCCTGTCTCTTAAATATATTCCCAACATTGATCTTTCCATTGCTCTCTGAGAACGTATTAATTTATTTTCCATTGATTTTGTCAGTTTCCAGGTCTCACAACCATACGTCATAGCTGGAAATATACATTCGTTATATACTTTTCGTTTCATACAAACTGGCAAGCTACTTTTCATAATGTCTCTATGTTTACCGAAAGCTTTCCATCCAATTGTAATGCGTCTTTTTAATTCTCTGTCATGATCTTTCGTTAATTTTAGTATTTGTCCCAAGTAGTTGTACTCCTTAACTTTTTCAAGAACTTCATCGCTTATTCTGATAACGCTCTTTGGTGTTTGTGGATTAAACATTAGTTTTATTTCGGTTCTATTCAGTCCTACTTTCAGACTTTCTCTGTTCAGGTCATTTAACATTTCTTGCAATACCTTTGCTGTTTCTTAGATTAGGACAATGCCATCTGCAAATCTTAAATGGTTTAACTTTTCTCCATCAATGTTCACTCCTTTGTTTTCCCAGTCTAGCTTTCTGGAAATACTTTCTAGGCATGCTGTAAATAATTTTGGTGAAATTGTATCTCCCTGACGCACGCCCTTCTCAATCTTAATTATGTCTGAGACCTTATGTAATTTAACTGTAGCAGTTCCCTCATTATATATGTTTTCGAGCAGGTTTACAATGTTCTCATTCACTACTTGTTCTCGCAATGAATTTATAATTGCTATGTGCTCCACTGAGTCGAAAGCCTTTTCGTAATCAACAAAACCTAAGCAAAGTGGTTTATTATATTCTATAGTTTTCTCAATTAGCTGGTTCATTGTATGTAGATGATCAATGGTCGAATACCCACTTCGGAATCCTGCCTGTTCACGAGGTTGGTTTTCCTCCAAAATTGTTGTTATTCTGTTCGTATGGACTTTAGTGAAGAGTTTGTAAATGATTGATAATAAGCTAATGGGTCGATAGTTACTAAGATCTTTTCAGTCACATTTTTTGTAGAGTAAAATAACTATTGCATTACACCATGTTTTGGAAATTTTCTTCTGTTTTATACAGTGGGTAAATAAGTGAGCAAGCCTATATTGTACTTCTAGTCCGGCATCCAACAGTAAATCTGTTACTATTCCATCTTCTCCAGGAGCCTTCCCTATTTTCATATTTTTAAGACAAATATTTACCTAGTCTGGTGATACCTCAGGTGTTTCACTTGTGTCAGCTGAAAAGTTAGCTATTGGTACTACAGTCTTTGATGCATACAGTTCTTTGTAAAATTCTTCAACTCTCTTCACCATCTTATCTCTGCATTTAATGATTTCACCGTTTTTTTCTTTCAGTGATGTCATTTGTTGCTTTCCTAGTGCCATTTTACTTCGGACCTGTTTCAGACTTTTTCCATTTTTGATGGTTTCTTTGATCTGATCCATGTTTCTCTTTCTTATATATATATATATATATATATATATATATATATATATATATATATATATATATATATATATATATATAGACACACACACACACACACACACACAAAACATTATTACATGACCTTTGCACATTATAAGCGCCTCTGCATTTTGCGTTTGTAGGAGCAATTACTCTCACGCTGCAAAGTCCAACAATAATTGCTCATCATGTCTGCACTGAATCGGCCATGATATCGGCTCTCCGTTGTGACAATTTCGTGGTGAAACCTTTCGCTATGATCATCACTGACATTGCCAAGAATGAATAGAAAGAAGTCCAAATGAGAATGGATGAAATTTATCTTGAGCGAGATTCGAACACCGGGTGCATAGTAACTCTTCAACATCTTGTCCACAAGCTCCTCATAATTCGATGTTCGAAAATTTCCTAAGTAATTCTTGGTAAGAACTATGAAGCTTTCCCAGGCAGCCCTTTCCAGCTATGCTAACTTCTTTACAAAATCCTGATCGTTGAGTATAAGATGAATTTGAGACTATTGAAAAAACCTGCCTTTACTTTGGCCTCACATACAATGCCTTGGAACTTAGCAAGCAGTGGAAGCCAGCACCATCTTGTTCCATGTCCTTCACAAAGTCCTTTACCAAAGTTTCAAATGAAGAGGAGGCAAGAATACCTTCTCAGGGTCAAGAGGTTTGTTAAGACAGTTGACCCTTCCAGTCATATATTTCGGTCATACTGGGCATTCCTTTTGTGTGTAATGCTTAGCGTCTGCTCTGTTGTTCCATGAACACAGAAAACACATGTACTTTGTGTAACCTTGCTAAAGTCCTAGAAGCACGCAGATCATTATCAGGTCCCCGCAAATGCTCCATTGATGTGTTTTGTAACCAGCAGCGGTCAACAGAGTACTCATAGTTTCTTAACTTTCATTCATTCCATGGGTATGCACAACTGGAACAGAAGGAAGCTTATTTCCATTATGGAGAAGGACTGCCTTCAGTGCATTCTTCCCAGAATATATGAACAACCGCCATTTTCTTTTTTGGTATGGACGAGATTTACAAAGGTGTTGCATTAACGATACAACATCATAACAGTAACAAAGCATGTCATCCATCTTTAAGTACGTTGAGAACTTTTCATGTCTATGATGGAAGGTGGTGGTACTGTACAAACTCCACCTTGTAGCATGTTCCATTGCTTGAGTCGAGATCCAAGAAAATCATTTTTCTCCTTGGGGAAGTTAAGGTCTCTTATAAGGTCATGCAGCTCTACTTGACTGATGAGGTGTGGCTCTTTACTTTCTAAATCTTCTTGAAAGTCGGCATCCATGCAACACTCTTCCTCACTAGATTCTGATTCACTTGTGGTATTTAACCCTTCGTTAGTCAGGTTGGGTGTTTTGGCACCCATATTTTTTTTTTTAAAGCTCATATTTCCTAGCTGGTAATTCGAATATTTCTCTCCATTCCAGTACTCTCCTGATTCAGTGAGGGGAGGGAGCATGTGGATTGGTTTAGTCCTACCTCTGCTGTAGTGAGAGAGAGGGACACTTTTTTCCCCTCCCCCTGGGGCGTCCGGTCACCCCATCAAACTACCCATTTAGATCATATTGTGATATAGATTGTTTTTTTTTTTTTATCTTATTTTTGCATATTGTTTATCATTATACTGATTTTAAAAATCACAAACTGTATTTTCCTGTGCGTGTTTACCTAACAAATGAGATATGAGTCCACTTATTATTTTTTTACTGATATTCTGATTTATTGTATTTTATTATTTTAAATTAATAAACACCACCTAAAGGCATTCAGTCTTTTCATTAGTGATTGCAGAGATAAGCTGAAGCGGCAGTATGAATATATTTTACATGTTAGTAACACTACATGTATTTTTGTATTGGGGTGTTCAAGCACCCCACCGGATTAACCACGTTTGAATACCCCACAGGACTAACGAAGGGTAATAGAGGATCTGGAACCGGAAGCTCAGGGCCATGGAGTGCATGCCTTAGAGAAGGTACGTAAGGATACCTGATCATTGACTGAGTTTTCACTGAATTCCCTTTGGTGTTAGTTAGGTAAAAGTAGCAGTCAAGACAGTGATCATTTGGTTCGCACCAAACCATTGGTACAGCGAAAGGCATACCTGATGGCCGTTTCATGTGGTTTACACCGAGCTTGCATGCAATATGGGGTGCCCACTTCTTGTCTTGATTACCAGCAAGACATTTGAAGTAAGGTTTGTAAGCACTTTTAACATTCCTTGTCATTGGTCTCTTCAGGTTTATAGGTGTAAAAAACCTGCAGATGTAGCAGAAAGAGTCTGAGGCATTCATATAGTTGCGGTGCTTCATTGCTTTCCAGCACAGATCAAGGCACTGTAACAGTAAAGAAAAGCTTTAATGGAATAACAGCAAATATAAGATTACCATTGCATACATTGGTGTAAAAAAAAAAATCTGGTTGATGGTTGGAAAATTTTACCCGACTGTCGGCTGTGGCTGATTCACTTTGAGTTGTTAAATAGCTTGTGATTCAGGTACTTAACTAAAGCTGATACACCCGCCACAATTACTTGCTGAATGCAACTTTACAAAGTGTATCTATGACTGGGGTCGAATCGGATTTTCCAACACAAGACCAGATTTTCCTATGGTATAATGGTTCTCGAAAACTGGACGTGCTTGCGAAAATTGGATTTCATATTCGAAATTTGCAGGTTCATGTTGCTTAGAATCACCTAAAAACATACTAGAACCATAACACTTTTAAACTTTTATCGACCAGTCTCATACTGTAGCTCACTCCAGCTAACGTCAAAGGAAGATATTTATTTAAGAATGGGTAACGGAGGTCTGAAAGAGTTAATACTTTCATGTTTGTAATATAATTCTTTTGATATAGATGATGTTTGTATCAGCAATACATTGGAGGATGTTAAAGTGTAATGTACAGTACATTTGAAAATTGCTGTGCTAAAATTTTTGCGAAACCTCAAAAGCAAATGGGATTGTGGCACATGTTCTGTTTGCTTCAGGATCACATATATTTAACTGAAGGAAGTGATTTACTTTGCATTGCTACCAGACAATTTAATACCGCATACGAGAGTCCCTGACTTGTGAGGAGAAAAACTGAAGATGTACCTAGTCTCCCTTGCTCGAAATATCAGTCATGAGAGCAATAAAACTATATTAAAACAGTATGAAAACAGAATGAAAGGGTGCACGGAATAAATGTGTTGGGAGAGTTAAATGATTCTTTGATCACGAAGGAGGAAGTGGAGAAGGCAGTAAAGGAGATGAAAACAGGGAAAGCTGCAGGTATGGATGGGTGTGCTGTGGAATGCCTGAAGGGTGGTGGAGTGACTATTGTTGACTGGTTAGTAAGATTGTTGAATGTGTGCTTTGAGAAAGGTATGGTGCCAATTGACTGGGCAAGTGCTTCTGTGGTCCCGTTGTATAAAGGCAAGGGTGATAAGTATGAATGTACTAGCTTTAGGGGTATAAGTCTGTTGAGTGTTGTAGGTAAGGTGTATGGTGGAGTGTTAATTATGAGAGTTAGAGAGGGTACAGAGGGAGTGATTGGTGATGAGCAGTGTGGCTTTAGGAGAGGGAGGGGATGCGTTGATCAGGTGTTTGCTGTGAGACAAGTGTGTGAAAAGTACTTAGCGAAAGGCAAGGATGTGTTTTGTGCATTTATGGATTTAGAGAAAGTGTATGATAGAATTGATAGGGAGGCTTTGTGGACTGTTTTAAGATTGTATGGACTTGATGGTAGGTTACTAAAAGGGGTGAAAAGTTTTTATGTAAATAGTAGAGCGTGTGCAAGAGTGGGAAATGCTGTGAGTGATTGGTTTCCCGTGAGAGTGGGGCTGCGACAGGGATGTGTGATGTCGCCTTGGTTGTTTAATATTTACATGGATGGTGTTGTAAGGGAGATGAATGCAAGAGTTTTAGGTGGAGGTCTGAGTCTGGTGAATGTTGATGGTGGAGAGTGGAATCTGAAGCAGCTGCTGTTTGCAGATGATACTGCACTGGTGACTGATTCAGAGGAGAGATTGAGACAGTTGGTAGAGGAGTTTGGAAGGGTGTGTGAAAGGAAAAAATTGAAAGTAAATGAGAATAAGAGTAAAGTGATGAAGTGTACGAGATTGATAGATGATAGGGGGATGAATATAGTTTTGAATGGTGAGTTGCTTGAGGAAGTAGATTGTTTTAAATATCTAGGGTCACATGTTGCTGTGGATGGAAGAATAGATGCAGAAGTGAAGTTTAGAATAAATGAAGTAGGAAAGGTGCTGGGAGGAATGAAAAAAGTGTTTAAATGTCGTTCGCTTAGAATGGATGTAAAGAGAAGGCTGTATGAGGGTGTTGTGGTACCGACTGCATTATATGGGGCTGAAACATGGAATATGGGTGTAGCAGAGAGGAAAAGTTTGAATGTAATGGAGATGAGGTGTCTGAGGAGTATGTGTGGAGTGACGCATATGGATCGGGTGCGAAATGATGAAGTGCGAAGGAGAACTGGAGTTGTTCGGGAGATGGCTGGTAGAGTTGAGCAGAGGGTGTTGCGATGGTTTGGGCATATGGAGAGAATGGATAATGAGCGATTGGTGAAAAAGATAACTAGATCTGATGTGAGAGGTGTAAGGCTGAGAGGAAGACCACGAATAGGATGTATGGACAGTGTGAAGAGAGCGTTGGATGCGAGAGGGATGTCTGTTGAGCAAGGAAGAGTGGCTGTGCGTGACAGAAATAAATGGAGAGAAATTATGAATGAATAAGTGATGATGCAGCCCTGAGGGGATATTCTCCCGCATTGGTCTGATCAGCTAGTCAGGTCAGGTGCGGGTAAGGGGATGGGTCTGTTATGATGTGGCAGGGGTAAACCAGTTCTGCTGTCGGGCCCTGCTGCTGATGTCAGTGATTGCAATGCGCAGTTGACCCTTGTGCGGTGTGGTGCGGTGAGGATCTGTCCGTTCTGCCCTTTGGGGCTAAGATGCGAATGAATGTGTTTGAATGGATAAGTAAATGGGGAGTGTGTCGTCCTGTCTCGGCTACCTCCCTTTCCTTGGGGGAAGCAGCCTAGGTATATAGATAGATAGATGAATTTAAAAAAAAAAAATCGGGAGCCGAATGATAATCGCCCGCCCGAATATGCTGTTGACCAAGTCCAAAATTTGGCCATATCTTGATATCCTAAAGGTTTCATGTTGACAGCTCAAGCCGTTCATGAGATATAATGGTGATAAAGGAGGGCGATAAAAAACTAGCTGACCTTTGGCAGCCGTTTTGGTGACCTTGACCTTGACCCCGAGTGCCCATTTTCGAACTTGGGCAAGATTATGGCCATATCTTGATATCTTGAAGGTTTTATGCTGATAGTTCGAGCCGTTCATGAGATATAATGGGAACACACACACACACACACATACAGGCAGACGAAAACATTTTCGCTAAGGCAGGCGATAATAAAACATAAGAGACGGTTCTGCGCTGAAGTTAAATTATTTTTAATAATTCCTTTAATAATTTAACATCCGTCTATTTTCTCTGACAACCGCCACACGACTGTTATTAGGTTAGCTGAGACTTTTTATAAGATGAACATAATGACATCATGAGAATAATAAAACAATAGCCGTCATCATAGTGAGGAAAATGTTAATGGCATTTCCCCTAAAAAAAAAAAAAAAGAAAAAAATCCTGAGGTCAACAAAATCATCTGGCACTGATCTGACTAAGTTACAAAATAGTAAACGTTGCCGAACTGTAAAGGTTAATGGTCAGTTGTTTAACATCTTGAAAAAAAAAAAAAACTTTATGCTTCAAATAAACGTCCCGTATGAGCCAATATAAAATGCAAAGAGTACTTCCTTGAGCTAAGAAAGTTTCTGATCCACTCACACCCGGAGATCTCTCCAAAGCTGCATGAAACGGCCTGCCGGTTATAGGAATTAACCATGAAATATGAAGTCACGGAAATGAAATACTGAATCCGTAGAGTCTTTGGCTACTGTCGCGGGAGCCAAGCGGCTTTTATTGCTAACTACAAGGTTGCCTGTCCAGTTTCGCCAAGATTCAAATCCTGGTTCTGGTAGCTAGTGTAACTCGACTCAGGTGTCCATCCATCCTCTGTGGAAGGGTAAGTGAAATAAATACCTAGGGTAACACCTAGGATAGGTAACTGTGGTGACCTGGTTCAGGCGGTGGCCTTGTATCACGAGATAGTGAGTGAGTAGACCATCCCAAGTTTGGGAGATAAGCACCACAGACAAGTGCCACATGACGCCTGTCTCATGTTTATCTGTCATCATGGCATTTTTTCACATTCGGAGGATGGCAAATAGAGCTGTTAATGAAGTATGTCTGACCCCTCGAACTCGAAGTCTACTTTAAGATGAAAACGAAAAAAAAAATGTGTAGCGGTAGGAAAAATAAAATACAAACTTGCAATTTGGTTAGCACTGGCTAACAATCTTTGGTTCCAGTGGCTCAGTACTTGCTGAATGTGAACTGTCTGGAGTCATTTGGAATAGAATACTTGAGGTGTCCCAAGCTTGAGGGGTAATGGTAACGGATCTTGAATTTGGCTCTCTGTTATTTTGTTTTTTTTTCTTTTTCTTGGAGGGAACAATCTTGCATGCTTCTGGACATTGAATTCCTTTTTCTATGCATTAAAAAAAGTATTAATGCACCCAAGACTATAGAGCATTAACTAACTTCTGGTAAATGTGGAATCTTCCAGATATCGTGATATCAAATGAGTGTCATGATGGGGAGAGAGAAGTGTTCGTGACGTCACATATACCGTAAGGACTCCAGATACTGAAGTACGGTGTGTAACTGAACTGCAAAACCAGAGGGAGCACTTTGAGGCTGTATCACCCGCGCCCTATGATCATTCAAGGCCGAACCTTTGAAATTGTCCTGTGCCCTAGTCCTCCGACTGATCGTTCTGAAAGTTGATCATTGGATCCTTGTCTGACCCTCAGCCCATCCACCAAGTTTGGTCCAAATCAGATCAAAATCTATTGAGTTGACATTGTCCTGTGACCTTAGCCTCTGAGCTACATTTCTGATTATAAAGTACTTTCATTCTTGCCTGATTCTGAACAGTTCAACCATGACTGGTCTCAATCGCATGGAAATGTTTTTGATTTGCTTTCAGCGCATAACATGCAGTACACTATTATGATGACCATTGACCTTTTTTCTTTTTTCCAAAACTGACCATTGACCTTTTTTCTTTTTTTTCTTTTTTCCAAAACTGAAATGATTTATCATTGCCTAAGCCCCAGCCCTTCACCAATTTTAGTCCAGATCTAATTAAAACTCTCTGAACTGGTTTTGCTCTGTGACCTTAACTTATTGCTACAGTACTAAAGCACTTCATCTATGCTCTGCCATCAATGCTTATACCAAGGTTGGACAAAATCGAATCAATACATCCAGCATTAAACTGGTGACACAAAGACACAGACAGACACGTAGACAGGACCCCACACAGTACACCTTCATGCTACCACATATCAAAGTAATAAAATTCGGGTACGTAGCATTAAACCTAAATTAGATTGCTCTAACTACTGGACACCAAAAATCGTTCGTTTGGCACGTTCCAGTCATAATAAATGCTTTGTTTTATCATTCCTACTCCATGAACGACAGCCATATTGCTTTCCTGTTGCCAGCCATTATTACAACATTATTTTAACAATAATATTGAATAACTCACATCTGAAAACCTTTATCTGAATTTCAAAATTATCTTTTCAGTACCAGTATGTTGCTGTTAAAAAGTTATATTAATTTTCCATTTCTCCAATCGAGGGTGAAAACCTTCCTGGATGTATGCATATTCTGAGAGCTGCCCCGATTTGTAAAGCTGGCATATGACCCCTAGTTCAGAAATCCTTTGGAAAAACATACTGTATCAAAAATTTCCTTGTTCAGGATATAACTGCTAAATTACAGCGAATAAATTGATTCCGTGATTTAACTTTTTCTTGTTATCGTCCTGTACTGTATACAAGGGTTTTGGGCGTTGTTGCCGTCTGTCTTACAACTCCAAAAAAATGAAATATAAAAACATCGGATATCAATGTTCTGAATATCTCACAACATCTATAAGGAGCTCCCTTATAGAAGTGGAGCTCCTTTTATATATATATATATATATATATATATATATATATATATATATATATATATATATATATATATATATATATATATATACATATATATATATATATATATATATATATATATATATATACACATATATATATATATATATATATATATATATATATATAAAATGAGATGAAAATGCCACTTAGTATGTGTTTTGTGGATTTTGAAAAGGCGTTTGATAGTGTTTCACGTGGAGCTATGTTGAAAATTATGAGATTCTATGGTATACCAAAAAAGTTTGTAAATATTATTAGAAGCCTGCATGAAGGTACTTTTTGTAAGGTATTGGTGGGTGGTTCTTTGAGTGATCCATTTCAAGTTAGGTCAGGAGTGATTCAAGGAGGAGTTCTTTCGCCATTGTTGTTTGTTTTGGTTATGGATTATGTTATGAGAAAGGTTGTAAGGAGAACAGGTGCAGGAATTAACTAGAAAGAAAATAAGAAGCTGATGGATTTGGACTATGCTGATGATATTGTACTGATTTGTGGAAGTATTTACGAGATGCAGAGGGTGCTTGATTGTCTGGTGGAGGAAGGAGAAAAAGTGGGATTGGTAATAAATTGTGGAAAGACTGAAATTATTAATATGAACGTGGAGAACCAAATCGATTGTGTAATTGGGAATAATGTGGTGAAGAATGTCGAAAACTTTAAATATCTGGGAACGATTGTATCATCTAATGGATCATTAAACAATGAAATTGAGGAGAGGATTAGACAGGCTTGGTGAGCTGTTGCAATGTGGAAATCTGTTTCGAATAATAATATGCTTTTGGTACATACTAAAGTGAAAATTTACAAGTCCATGGTTAGACCAATTTTAATTTATGGGCATGAGTCATGGTACAGTACAATTGCAACAGATCAGAAAGTATTAGGATTTGAGAATAAAACACTAAGAAGGATTCTTGGGGTAAAGTGGCAAGACAGAGTTACAAATGCAAGAGTAAGGGCTATTACGAGAGTGGAACCAGTTAATGAATATGTGAGACTGTCTCGTTGGAAGTGGCTGGGGCACATATACAGAAAAGAAGGTAGTTTAATACAGGATGTGCCAGGGTGGACTGCTAGAGGAAGAAGAGGTAGAGGTAGGCCGAGGGAAACCTGGTTGAGGGCAATGAAAAAGGAAGCAGGAGAGGAGTGTTGGTGGAACCTGAAGGAGATGGCAATAGACAAATATTGGTGGAGAGAGTTCATCGAGGCCCTATGCATCCCATGGGGTGTCACAGGAAATGATTGATTGATTGATTATATATATATATATATATATATATATATATATATATATATATATATATATATATATATATATATATATATATATATATTGTATATATATATATATATATATATACAACTGAGCAAATGAAGCCCAAAGTCAGACTCCATTTATTTCGTGATGGTAAGGCACATTGCGTTGAAAAAGAATGGAGCATACAGAAAGTGTGAAGAACAGACTGAAAAAGGGAGTCACACGGTTAATTAACTGTGCCAGTGACAGTACAGGAGTAAGATGATGTAGCTAGATGGGTGCTGTGCACAGGGATGAAAAGCAAACAGAAAATTCATTACAACTGTTGTAACTGAATAAACTATGGCAGAAAGATGCAACAATGTCGTGAAGAACAAGAGGTTGAATGGAGACATTGAGTTAAGCTGATACTACGAAAAGCATTTGACCAGCCCTTTTTAGAAGCGTTGCATGTAATGAGCTCCCGTATACATGAGTGCTGTACACTGCATAATGAAGAATAACGCCATTGTACACTGAGAAGGTGACTTAGAATGAGAAATGATGTTATCTTTCTATGAGAGTTCAGGAGAAAAAAGAGGCTCCGAGGATAATAAGAGATGGTGAAGGAATGAATAGGATGAAAATCTGTCTTTATCTAAATAAAATCATCTGATAACAGCAAGACTAAGAATGAGGACATCGTTGATCTAATGAGTAAATGGAGATTGTTTGTGACTGGATCTCATCTTTCCGCAAAGAGGTTAAATTAAAATTGTCATGTGGTACCCCAAATAAAACATAACATCTCAGGCCAATAGGGGTAAACGCTGTAGCTTTTACTTGTGGCATTTGGACTGATCTTTTATTATTTTATTCTGCTAAATACAAGTTTTATCCAGTACTGAGAAAATTTTTCGCAGTGAAGGGTTAAGGAGCTATCTCCATTATCCCATGTCTCCTCTGAAAGTGCATCAGATCATCAATGAGCAGCAATAATACAATGAAATGGTGAAGATTGTAATGGAGGTCTTATGAGGAATGTAATAAGCTGAAGAAGGTCACCAGATGCTAGCAAGATAACACAGAATTATAAAATTGATAGATTTACTTAAATATCTGTTCCAAAACCTTCAGTCCAGGAGCCTATCGTAAGATCCTGGAAAGAAAGTAGTCTGGTTATAGATGGTTTGAAATAACCATTAACAATGCTGTAGTGTAGAGGCTCTTGGCAGAAATGATTACCTTCGTTCCAAACGATTGCCAGTGTCGTCGATCGTTTTAAGAATACCACCATAAAGCCTAAACACCAAACGGTTTCTATAAGTCGGATAAAATCACGCTGTGCAAGCAAGAATGACATACTGAATACTATAACAATCGTACCAAAAGGATGATGAAGGAGACTGTTTCTAAGCCTTTCCATCAGGGTTTTTCCCAAGCTGAACAAGTCGCCTGGTACCAGCAAGGGAATAAGTGACGAGACGTCATTGTATTAGAAGTTAATGGATATTGTAAACTCGTGAGTTAGAGAATCTCTCTCAAGGTCAATAAAATTGTCAGATGCTAGCAAAACTGAAATTTATAACACGTCACTGGAAGGTGCTGTGACAATGAAACGTCTTTTGCTTCATGACTTTTACATTTACCCCTTTTGCTATGATTACTTTCCCTTCTCTTCCTGCAGCTGAAGAATGGTTTCCTTCTATTCATAATGAACATTTTAGTGCATGCCTCATTCATTACCACAATGAATTCTCTGTTATATTACTACTACCACCAGACTGGAACACTCATCTTAGAAAACTTCCTTTGTGCTGGAAGTGTTAACCATTTTGCTGGTATAGACCCAGTAGGTTTTTCATGCAGTCAAACATCACATGATTATTGCCTGGCTGTGAGAAGCCATCACAGTCGAGGGATACAATTCTCTTTTGATTAATCTTATTTTAGTGGTTGCACTACAGTGCAAACACCAGACCTCCTCGTTCAGGTAGGGAAAGTTCAAACGGCGAAAGTCCTGCTTCTGTGTACCCTTTCTTCGCTGATGCATCGTTTGTTTTAATACTATGCCTGTTTCCATCACCCGGTAATCTTAGGAAGAATTATTTGCAATGAAGAGAGTAATAAACAGATATCCTGGAGTCGTTTGTACAAAAGAGGTTACCTAGGTCCAACAAAGTCTGCTGAGAGCAGAAGTAAAAAAAGGGACAAAATTGGCATTATACTGAAGAGGTGAATTCTGTCTGCTGTGGATGTGTTAGTACGTTTATTCAACAAAATTCCAGACATTTTCTTTTTCCAAACAAAAGAAATCCTGTGCAGCCAAACTGTTACTCGGTGGCCAGTGCTGTGTATAATGTTTTTCTTTCATAATGAATCATTTGTTTTTCTGACGAGGCTGTTTGTGTGAAATCTTAATAGCCTACACATAAACTTCAAGGTCTAAAAGCTACTTTGGTGGGAATCATTGTTGCATTTTTTGGCGCCTGCTGTATTATTAAGAGAGAGAGAGAGAGAGAGAGAGATTTAACCTGTACAGCTTGTTTTGTTCACACACACACACACACACACACACACACACACACATATATGTCTATTTGTCTCTTTATCTATCTATCTATATAGATAGATAGACACACACATACATTCATATATACATACATACTGTACACATATACAGTGTACAATAAATACACTTGCAAACTGATGTGTTCTACAGAAGAACCAACAACATGCATACATAAAAAGGAGTATTTATCAAATGAAAATAGTAATTAAAAATCGTAATTAAAAAGTAAGGGAATACATACAATCCTTCATTCATTAACTTCAGTTAAAATGAATTTCTCCAGTTTTCTGCATCTTCAGTTATATGTAATGTTTTTACAGTGGTTATGGAAAGAGGTGTGTTTCCTGTAACTGATGGCTATCCATCAGTTGCAAGTCCACTGGTGAACAAAGGCCTCTCCCGGCCTTCTCCAAGAATTCCTTGACGGAGCCAAACTTCGCCAGGTTTTGCCAGCAAACTTCCTTATCTCATCTTTCCGCCTTCTGTCTGGCCTTTTTCTGCTACGCTTACTATCTCTTGGAGTCCAGTTAGTCAGCCTTTTGCTCCATCGGTTATCCCTTATTCCTGCTACATGACATGCCCACCTCCATTTCTGGTGTTTTATAACTTCTCTAACGACCTTGAAAAGTCTACTCTCTTACCCAAGTTGATCTCTTCCTGTCTCTCAAAGATATTCCCAACACTGACCCTCCCATTGCACTGTGAGGATGGAATATACATTTTTTTTTACACTTACTTTGCCATTTTCCAGGTCTCACAGCCATACGTTATATCAGTGATTATACATTCATTATATAGTTTGCTTCATACACACCGGCAAGCTAATTTTGATGATGTCTCTATGTTTACCAAAAGCTTACAGCCCAATTGTAATGCGTCTTTTACCTCGTTATCGCAGTCCTTTGTTAGTTTTAGTATTTGTCCAAAGTAATTGTATTTCACAACTTCAACAGTTTCTTCATATAATTTGATAACACTATTTGATGTATTTGGATTGAACATTAAATTTACTCTGGTTCACCTTTGGTCCTACTTTGAGACATTCTCTATTTAAGTCATTTAACACTTCTTACAATGTCTCTGCTGTTTCTGAGATTACGACAATGTCATCTACGAATCTTAAATAGTTTTGAAGTTTTTTCATCTTTGGTTTTTCCTTTGTTCTCCCATTCAGTCTTTCTAATCATTCTTTCAAGTAATGCTGGAAATAATTTTGGTGAAATATCATCCTGATGCACACCTTTCTCAGTTTTAGTTTTTCAGCCTTTATGTAATTGACAGTAGCTACTGCAGATCCCTCTCTGTATATCTATTTTTACGAACAGTTTTACAATGTCCATGTTTACTTCTTGTTAATCCAATGAATTTTTATTAGTTCCGTGCTCCACTGAGTCGATAGCCTTTTTCGTAATCGACAAAACCTAAGTACTGTGGTTTATTATATTCTACAGTTTTCTCAGCTGATTCATTGCGTGTTGATGCTAAGTACTGGAATATTCGCTTTTGAATCTTGGCTGCTCACGAGTTTTTTTTTTTTTTTTGGTCCAAATTTATTGATATTCTGTTCGCAAGGACTGTTGTTGTTGTTGTTGGTGGTGGTGGTGGTGTGGTTGTTGTTGTATTAGCTTTCTCTACCATTTCCGCTGATTTCCTTAACACTTTCGTTGGTCTATCGTTCAACTTACCAGTTTAGCACTTGGTATATGAGTTTGGTCTTTGTTCTTTTTTTCAAACTAAGAAGCAACTTTGTTATTTGAGCATACCTTTTTATTCCCAATCAGCTTCTTTCTTTTACCTTTGAAACTGAATATGGCTGTGCAGCCCACCATTCCGTGGTCGATACCTATATTTTGTTGATGACTGTTATAACAGTGATCTTGTTCTAATCTGCTGTTGTGAAGTCGACTTCGTTTTTTATTTCTCCATTTGGGTATTTGTAGGTCCATGAAAATGCGTTATTATTTCCATGTTACGAGTGTGAGAACGCTCAACATAAGTAAATATTGCTTAAACTAACATGTACAAGGAGCACTGAGAGAGTTCAACACCTGTGTCGTAAAAGTGTCCTGTGGAATAATTGTTTGAGTTTGCCCTTTGGCCTTGATCATTGATTGACTGTTCTCAAAATTATTTAACTTCATTCTTGGCTGGCCCGATATTCGTCCAATAAGCTGGGTTGAAATCGGATCAAAGTTGTTAGAGTTAACCATGCCCTGTGACCTGGCTTTTGATCTATTGTTTTTAAAAATAGAATTTCGTTATCATTTGGTTACTCCCAATCCCTCCATAAAGTTTGGTCTATCGCTTCATAGCTGCCCGAGTTAGGATCGACCTATACCCTTGATCTTTGGTAAATAATTCTTAGTACTGAATTCCGTTATCATTGCTTTCTCCTGATTCTGTCCACCGAAACTAGTTCAAAGTATAAAGAAAAAAGTTTAAGCTGACCTTTCCATGTGACCTTGACCTTTGACTTATTGTTCTAAAAAAACAACAGGTCATGCCAATGGCTATTCCTTTTCCTTGTAGTTTGATTAAAATCGGATTAAGGTTGTTTAGATTTCTGGTTCACACACAGACACACGCAGATTAAACTTTGACGTTGCCCTGTGACAATGACCGTTTCTTGAGTGTTTCTAAATGCGACTCCCTTCGCCCTCGCCTTATCCTCAACCCTCCCAACAAGTTGTGTCTGAATCAGATCAACATTTTTTTCTGTAGTACTGACCCTGGCATATGACACTGACATTTAACCTTTCTCATTATCTTGGTCATTGAATGATTGTTCTCAGAATCGAATCCCTATACCCTTACCTGATGCTGAACCCTTCCAGAAAGCTTGGTCTAATTTTCATAAACAATTCACACTGACCTTTAATTTAACATGTTGTTCGCATAAAGGCTTAGGTCAGCCCTGTGCCTGACCATTACGGCTTCCACCATATTTTGTCAAAATTATATCAAATTTATTTTAACTAATTTGCTCACACTTTTTTCACAGCCTACTCAAACACACAATTTTGGTCTTTCCCTCTGGCTTTGGTTTTTAAGCGATTGTCTTCTAAATCGAATCCCTTCTTCTGTGCCTGACCCTCAGATTTCCTACCAACGTTGGTTTAAACTGGAAAAAATTATTAAATTGATCTTGCCCTGTGACCTTACCCTTTGATCTACTATTTTTATTGGCATTAGGCCAACTCCTTGGCGGACATTTAATCCATTCAGTAAAGCACGTTATAAATGGATGAGAAGTATTTCAAATATTTTATTCGCACAGACCTAAGTCTACTAATACCAAGTCGGATCACTTCCATCTAAAACGGGTCCAAGCTGGCGCAGGGGACGGAGCATCGGAGTAACGTCAGCTTCCACGAAACCCAAGTTCAGTTGACGCCTGACCGTGGTGGTGAGTGGATGTATGCTGTACTCTCCAGATCATGACACATTTTCAGTCCGAAGTGAGGGAAGGGACTGAAATGTGTGAACGAAAGCGTAGGGGTGTGAGGGAACCTTTATTTTTTTTATGCGAGGAAGAAGGAACCAAAGGTCATGAGCCCACAATAACAGTTCCCTCCAAGAGAAAAAACAAAATACAATAGAAAGTCAAATTCAAGATCCGATCTTTTCGAGATGCCTGGACTCACTGCGTTTGAAAGACTGGAGATCATAGGAAGCAGGAAATACAGACAGAGGGAGACAGTTCCAGAGTTGACATGTTGCATAAATGAAAGACTGGGAGTAACGGTTAACTCTTGCATTAGAGAGTTGGACAGGAAAGGGATGAGGGTTTGCTGCTAGACGGGTGCTACGCGCCCGTCGTAGAGGTGGAGGAATGCAAGCAGACAGTTCAGGGGAGCAGTGACCATTAAAGTAGCAATAGAAAAGAGATAAAGATGCAACAGTGCGGCAAAGAGACAGAGGTTGAAGGGAGTCAGTAAGAGGAGGAGAGTTAATGAGACGAAAAGCCTTTGACTCCACCCTATTGAGAAGAGCTGTATGTGGGGAGCCTCCCCACACATGAGAGTTGTACTCCACAAAGGGGCGGATAAAACTCCTGTATAGAGTCAACAATAGATCAGGGGTAAAGAAAGAACGGAGTCAGCTTAGCACACCTAATCTCTTGGAAGCAGATTTTACAAGAGATGTAATATGATCTTTCCAAGATAAGTCCCGAGTAAATGAAACCCCAAGCATGTTCAAGGATGATGCAGGATTAAGCTGAATATTATTAAACATTAGTGGGAATACCTGTGGAAGATTTTATCAGGTTGATAGGTGTAAGAACTGAGTCTTAGATGCATTAAAAACAACCAGATTATTTTTACCCCAGTCAGAGATATGAGCCAAGTCAGACATTAGGTGTGCCATAGCCTCATCCCTCGTTTGTTGAAGTAACTGCTGACATGGGCGTTGCGGGAACCGAATGGAAAGGTGAATGGTGGAGTCGTCAGCGTATGAGTGGATAGGGTTTGATGTACAGCTTAGAAGGTCATTGATGAATAAAAAGAAGAGAGTTGGTGATACGACAGAGCCTGAGCAACATCATTGTTGACAGATCTAGGAGAAGAATGATGCCCGTCTACAACAGCGGCTATAGAACGACCAGAGAGGAAGCAAGTGATGAAGGTACAGATAGAAGGATAGAAACCCTAAGAGGGCAGTTTGGAAATTAAAGATATATGCCAGACTCGATCAAAAGCCTTAGAGATGTCAAGTGCAATGCCAAAGCTTTCGCCAAAGTCCAGAAAGGAGGATGACCAGGAGTCTGAAAGGTAGGTGAGAAGATCGCCAGTGAAACATCCCTGACGGAACCCATACTGACGATCAGAAAGAAGGTTGTGATAGGAAAGATGCCTTAAAATTTTTCTATTGTGAATTGACTCGAAAACTTTTGAAGTACAGGATGTTAAAGCAATTGGACGATAGTTGGAGGGTTGGGAGTGGTCACCCTTTTTTAGGACTGGCTGAATGAGAGCAAACTTCCAGCAAGAAGGAAAGGTACAAGTTGACAGACAAAGGCAAAAGAGTTTGCCTAGGCAGGGTGTAAGCACAGAAGCACAGTTCTTGAGAACAACACGAGGGACTCCATCAGGCCCATATGCCTTGTTAGTATTGAGGCCAGTGATGGCAGAAAATATATCAGCTGAAGAAATTTTAATGTCAGCCATAAGGAAGTCAGAGGGGGGAAGTGATGGAGGAACAGCACTGGAATCGTCTAAGGTGGAATTGGAGGAGAAAGTCTGAGTGAAGAGATCTGCTTTATCAGTAGAAGAAATAGCTACAGATCCATCAGAGTAAAAAAGAGGAGGGAAGGATGATGAGATAAAGTTGTTTGAAAGGTTTTGGCAAGGTGCCAGAAGGAGCAGGAAGAATTTGATTTGGAGAGTTGAGAGCATTTAGTACGGATGAAATTATTTTTAGCAGAGTGAAGAACAGACTTAGCACGATTCCGGGCAGAAATGTAAAGATGATGTGATTCAGGGGTGGGTTGGCTCTGGTACCTTGTGTAGGCCCTCTCCTTGTTGCAGACAGCATTAGAACAAGTGTGAGTAAATCAAGGTTTTCTTGCGTTAGACAAAGGATATGAGAAAGAAATGTATGCTTCCATGCCCGAGAGAATAGCCTCAGTAATGCGCAAGGGACACTCAGATGGCTTCCGGCCATGGAAGCAGTAATCATTCCAGGGAAAATCAAAGAAGTACTGCCTGAGGGCCTCCCAATCTGTGGCTCCAAAATGCCACAGACGACGTTTCCCTGGAGGGTCCACAGGCCGTGATAGGACAGGTTAAGGTGATAAGGTTGTGATCGGAGGAGCCCAATGGAGAGAAAAGATTATCAGTGTAAGCAGAGGGATTAGTTGTAAGGAATAGGTCAAGTATGTTGGAGCTCTCTCCAAGGCGGTCTGGGATATGGGTAGGGTGTTGTACAAGCTGCTCTAGGTCATTAAGGATAGAAAAGATGTAGGCTTGTTCACCAGGTGGATCAGTGAAAGGAGAGGAGAGCCAAAGGTGGTGGTGAACATTGAAATTTCCTAAAATGGAGATTTCAGAGAAAGGAGAAATGAATAGAATGTGTTCCATCGTAGAAGTAAGATAGTCGAAGAATTTTTGATAGTCAGTAGAATTAGGGGATAAGAAAACAGCACAGATATTTTTAGTCAGAGAATGACAGGAAAGCCAAAGCCAGAGTGTAGAGAATTCAGAAGAATCGAGTTCAGGAACACGAGAGCAAGACAAGTCGTTGCGTATATATACACAACAGCCACCTTTGGCTTTGAAATGAGTATAGAGAAAGTAGGAGGATACAGAAAAGGGTTTGCTGTCAGTTGCCTCAGACAGCTGAGCCTCAGTCAGAAAGAGAAGGTGAGGTTTAGAGGAAGAGAGGTGGTGCTCAACGGAGCGAAAGTTAGAGGAAAGGCCGTGAATGTTGCAGATATGAAGAAGAAGTGAGTCAGACAATGGTTCCAGGCAGCTCAAGTCGTCACCAGGAGAGGGGCGGAAGGTGGGGACATTTATGGTTTCCCCCCCCCCCAGGGACTCCAAGGCTGAGTGTTGAGATGCCATTATTATTTTTTTTTTTAAATCTTGGAAAAGGAAGTGTAGTGTGTACTGTCCATGTAATTTGGTGTAGATAGTTAGAGAAATTTGTATTGGAGAGCATGCTGGCCTACTCTCTCTGTAACTGAGACACTGATAAAGTTCAGCAAAGGGGGATGGTCAGGAACTAGTCCTGACGGCTGATGAAACGGGAGCTGCGCACTCCCTGTCATCAGCTTTCCATCCACCTCGGGAGTACTGCCCTGCTCGACTTGTGCTACAGTCTACTCCTCTCAGTGTTACCGTATACGGTTAAACGAGTCCACACTTCTTCCCCTTCTTCGTTTTCCCTTATTATAAATGTTTAATTTGAGTCTGCCCTTTTATACATTTTCTGTAACTTAATCCGCCTGACGTCACACACAAGCCACGCCTCCCGGCGTACTGAGGGAAAGTGAACCGACTTAGTATTAGTAGACTTAGGCACAGACGACCAGACAAACCGACAATAGTCAAGTAAAATATTAAAATCCTCCGGGCTATCTCCCATACCATTGTAGTAAATTTACAATTTAGTGCAGTTAATTATTCATGTACGGTTCCTCCAATAAAACTAATTCATTATTTAAAGAATTTGCATTTCATACTTCATGATGGAGGTTTCTGAAATTTTGGAAGAAAAATAACTGCACAAACTTGCCATTTCTTCAGAGGAAAGCTAGTCTGTTCTCACTACTCACATAAAACTGAATTTTGCTTTTGATAGTCACCAGAAACATGTGTAGGAATATGGGAATTTTGTATACCATATAACAAAGACCAGTGCACACATTAAAAAAAATCATTAGTCAAAGTAACTGGCAACTCATCGATACAAGGAGATGGGTAATGTAAGGTTACCACTTTGGCAATTTTATAGTAAGATCGCATATACCGTACTTATAGCCGTTCAGCATTTTTTCAGCATGACAGTACTGTGATACCAACTCTAACGTATGGAAGTGAAGATTGGACCTTGTTGGAAGGACACAAGTCAAGAGTGAGAGCAGTGGAAATGAGTTATTTGAGAGGAGCCTATGGAGTCACATGGAGAGACAGACTGACAAATGAGGATGTGGTGTGGATGTGGATGTGATAAGAAGCGTTAGGAGAAATACACTGAGGTGGTTTAGTCATGTGGAGAGGATGGAGAGCGAGAGACTGACGAGGAAAGTGTATGTGAGTGAGGTGGAGGGGGGAGAGGGAGGGGGAGGCCAAGGATGAAGGGGAGGGATGATGTGGAAAGGTATATGAGAGACGGGGGTGTGAGCTGGGAGCAGGGCAGTGAAATGGCGGGGGACAGGGCGACATGGGGGCGATTTGTTTGTGACCACCCCTCATGGGATTAAGGCGTCTGGCCATAGATAGACAGATTTTTAAAAGGATCTTGTTCACATTTTGGCAATATTCTAGCAAGTTTAGCATATTTCCTCACTTTTTGTTTTTATTTTTATTTTTGGATTTTGGCAAATATACCCTATTATGACCGTTTTGAAGAGGGAGATCTTCTAACGTTCTTTTTTTGTGTGTGAATCTATATAGGCAGATGTAAGAGAGTAAGTTTACTTCGGTGTGCTGCCATAGAGAAGATATGATTGGATTCATATTATTCTACAGATAAATACGGATATTATAATGGCATAAAAAATAGGTTAACTGCAGTAGGTAGGCTAGTCCATGCCAGGCAGCTCTTGTAAGTGTGTCCCAGGCTAGACTAGGAGAATAAAACAGCAATACTTGCGATGTGCGTGATTTCCACAATGTTATCATAGAAGAAGAGTCTTGAGATACGAATTGCCACTTTATATTTTGATCATATCTGAACAGTGAAGATCGAGGTTCGTTAACGCTGCCATTCCTCTCTGCTTGGACAGTTGCCTCCCCTTCGTAATCACCTATTAACATCTGTCATCTAAATGTAAAATTTTCTTTTCAGCTGCATACTACATGCATTTTTATTTTTACGTCCTCGGTACGCTCTCTCTCTCTCTCTCTCTCTCTCTCTCTCTCTCTCTCCACATAATCATTGAATATTCGTTGTCAATATATGAAGTTAACACTTTTTTCTGTATAATCGTCATTATCTTTCTGTTGACAAATTATTCTTCCGTTATTAAAGTGCAGCATTGTTTAAAAATACGAGGAGTGTAGCCTAATGTTATCTCTCTTGGGATATCCTGTTAGAGGTAGAAATTATGGAAAATTTCTTATAATTTATACTTTGTTATTATTACAAAAAACTTGTAATCCTCCGATAAGGGAATGTGTTGGGTACATTAATTAGGTGAACGATTGATGGTGAAGGATATACTTTTCTGTTTGGTTAATGCTGAGCGCTGTCCTGTATGAGTTTTTCATCTCTTAAGAAGCCCAGACCTTTCCGATGCTAGGGTTAATAAAAGCTGATTAATTCCAGCTACTACAAGACAGGTTTATTTAAGTGAGAGAGGACTTGTCAGAATCAGTGGATTACAAGAATATAACACGAATTTGAAACTGAACACAATCTGAGTCACCCATTATTCTTACACTTGTATGATTATCGTAAGTGAACAGATCATGCTCATCCTGGAGTAACTACTGTAGTTTTCACAGGGAATTGCACAAATTTTAGCAAAACCATACAACGAGATGATTGTATAAAAGTTTAAATCCTACACTCTGATATTACCATCGATACGCGATATGGTGAATAAATTTGCCTTGTGGTTTGTAAATCTGCAATGAGTTAAGCAGTGTAAAATACTTATGTCTGCCACCTGTAGCCGACGGATTTTTTTTTTTTTTTTTTATAATCAGCGGGATGTTTATATATTGCACAAGAAGTTAATTAATGATTACTGATGCCTTTCAAACTTGTCATCGAAACTGAGGAAATACTCACAGTGTACGGTGCCTTAAGGAATTCAAGACAGGAGTCAAAATGATGAAAGAAAGTACATATTCTCTGAGTCAAATGAATACACGTTTGTTCAAAGATTGTGTGCGTCGTGCCTTGATGTGCTGCAGTAAAAAAATTATCATACCCCATAAACCCTGTACACATGAATAATGAAAGAAAAGCATTCGGGAGCCGAAAGCTAATCGCTAGCCAGAATATGCTGCTGGCCAAGTCCAAAATTTAGGCCATATCTTGATATCATGAAGGTTTCATGTTGATCAAGCCGTTTATGAGGTATAATGGTGCTAAAGGAGGGTGATAAAAACCACTTAATCTTTGGCAGCCATATTCCTGACCTTGACCTTGACCCCGAGTGCCCATTTTCGACTCGGCCACAATTTTGAATATGTCTTGATATCCTGAAGGTTTCATGTTAATAGCTCCAGCCGTTCATGAGAAAGCAGACGATAAAAACTAGTTGACCTTCGGCAGCTATTTTGGTGACCATGACCTTGACCTCGAGTGCCCATTTTCGTACCCGGTCAAGATTTTGATCATATCTTGAATCCCTGAAAGTTTGATGTTGATACCCCAAGCCGCTGATGAGATATAATGAGAACACACACACACACACACACACACACACACACACACACACAGAACATACTGAAGGAAGTGTCAGAGGAAATCTGTAGTAAAGACGTAGAGGAATACAAAAGGCTAGGGAAATATGAGAGAAATAAATCAAGGCCGCTGATAGTAACCTTCCAGAATGAAAACACTGTGAAGGAAATACTGAAAAATACAAACAAACTTATGGAAAAAGAGAACTTCAAAAATGTATGGATAAAAAGATGCTTAACTCAAGAGGAACTTGGATTACTAAAAGAGAAGAGGGAGGAGGCAAGAACAAAGAATGAGCGAAGGTCAGAGAAGAACACATTTTTTTTTTACAAAGTGATTGAATTGCGGGTTCGAAAGTGGTATATAAAAAGGAGGGAATAAAAAAGAGAAAGGTAGTAGATACAAGTCATGACATGTAAACAAGATGATTAAGTTGATATACTCTAATGCAGATGGAATGGTATCTAAATTACTAGAGATGAATGATTATATCAAAGAAAAGGAACCACACATTGTTTGCCTAACTGAAACAAAATTAACACTAAGGATATCAAACGATACACTAAACCTAGAGGAATACAATATATGGAGAAAAAATAGGAACTTCAAAAAAAAAAAAAAAAAGAGGAATTATAATATTAACAAAGAAAAATCTGCAAGTCAAGGAAATAGAACAAGATGTACGCTCACAGGTAGAACTGATCGCAGTAAAGATTAGTACGTCTGAAAGGAAAGTAATTGTGGCAAATTTATACATGCCACCCAGATCAAACATTTGGGAAAAAAAGGCGAATATGAAGAACTGGCAGAGAAAACAATTCAAAGTTTAAGAGCATTACTACATAGAATGGAGGAGAAAGCTGAAAGAATTATACTAAACGGAGATTTCAATACAAATATAAATTGGAATACGCTAGCTATAAAAAGCCAGGAAAGCTGTTGGGACCAAAAGCTCCTGGACCTTGTGCAGGAGTTTTTCCTAGCACAACATGTAAAAAAAAGCACCAGAAAAAGAGGACTTGACATACCATCAGTCCTAGATCTTATATTTACTAGGCAAGAAAATGATATTGACAATATAATGTATCACCCTCCATTCGGCAAGTGACCATGCAGTATTAAATTACAACTTCAGGATTACATATAACATAGATAATAGTAATGAAAGTTACAAAAAGAGCCTCAACTACAAAAAGGGCAACTACCATGACCTAAAGAAATACTCCTTAGAAATTGGCTGGAAAAAAGAGCTTAGAGGACAAGATCTAAATGTCATATTTAGAAAATTCTGTGAACTTTATGAAATAGAAGTCCAGAAGTACATCCCACAGCACAAAGATGCAGAAAAGAAAATAAAGAAATGGTTTCATACAGAAGGTAAAAAATCAAAAGAAAAAGAGATTTGTTGTGGAACAGATACAGAAAACACAATAGTGAAAAGGCATATAACGAATATAAACAGGCAACAAACAATTATACAAGAGTAAGGAGGGAAGCCCCAAAACAGTTTGTGGAGGACATCGTAAATAAAAATAGTGATCAACCGAAGCTATTCTGCAGCTACATCCGAAGCAAAACCAAAATAAAAAATAAAACACAATCCATTACGGATGAGGGGATCACCCATACACAAGAGAAGGATATTTTTGAAGCACTAAAAAAGAATTTCCAATCAGTTTTTACAGTAGAAAATAATTTTGGGAGGGATGATATGGAACAGGCATGCCCACACATACTACCAGATATACAAATATCAGAAAAAGAAATACAGGAGGAGTTACGTAAATTAGGCAAAGGAAAAGCAAATGGTCCTGATGAAATTTCGTCTTGGGTGCTGCATGAATGTGCAAAGGAGTTAAGTAAACCATTATTTTTAATTTTCAGGGAATCCTTGGGACAAGGTAAACTACCTGATATTTGGAAGAAAGCAAATATTGTTCCCTTTTTCAAGAAGGGAATAGACAATATCCACTGAACTACTGACCAGTATCACTAACCATTGTTGTAAGCAAGGTATTAGAAAAGCTTATAAGAAAAGCTTGGGTAAATCATCTAGAAGAACACAGTATGACAAAAGGAAGACAGTTTGGTTTCAGAAAGGGAAAATCCTGTGTTACTAATCTGTAGAGCAACTATGATAGAGTAACAGAAACATTACGGAACAGAGAAAGATGGGTGGACAGTATCTATTTAGATTTCAAGAAAGCATTTAACAGAGTACCCCACCAATGACTTTTGTGGAAACTGTACCATCAAGGAGGAATCCGAGGCAAACTGTATAGTTGGATGCAAGATTTTCTTTAAAAGAGAGAGAGAGAGAGAGAGAGAGAGAGAGAGAGAGAGAGAGAGAGAGAGAGAGAGAGAAATGAGAACAGTACTAGGGGAAATTATTCATCATGGAGGGAAGTGACTAGCGGCGTTCCACATGGCTCAGTGCTGGCACCAGTTATGTTTTTAGTGTATATAAATGATATAGACCGTAACATTGGAAATGAAAGCTATCTAAATATGTTTGCTGATGATGCAAAAATACAAAGGAGAATTACTAACATACACTCTTGTAAAGAGCTACAAGAAGAATGAAATAAACTCCATGAATGGAGCAATACATGGCAAATGGAATTCAGTGTGGACAAGTGTCATGTAATCAAGTTTGGTAAATGTGGAAAATGACCTGATTGGGATTATAAGTTAGGAAATAAAACCCTATACACATCAGAAAGAGAGAAGGACCTAGGTGTGATTATTAATAACAGACTATCTCCGGCTGACCACATCAGTGAGAAGGTACGGAACATAATACGTATACACCGCTTGCAAATATGAGAATAGCATTCACATACATAAATGAAGACATGCTATGAAAGATAATAACATCATTCATCAGACCAACCCTGGAGAATGCGTCAGTAGTCTAGAATCCTCACCTCAAAAAACACATAGATAAGATTGAAAAAATTCAACGGGCCGCTACAAGATGGGTGCCAAGCTTAAGGGATCTAAGCTACGAAGAAAGACTAGAAAAAATGAATCTACCTACACTGCAGGAGAGAAAGAAAAGAGGAGACATGATTATGCTATAAAAATACATACCAGGGAAGGAGAAAATAGACATTATTACATAACCTATGAGGATGCATCAGCAAGAGGACACTGTAAAAAAACTGCATAAAAAGAGAGGCGATAAAGACGTAAGGAAATTTAGTTTCCCAAATAGGGCAATTGATCAGTGGAATGCACTACCGAATGAAATAGTGTGTGCCAAGACAATTAATAAATTTAAGGATATGTATGATAAAAATGGTTGAAGACACAGGACAGTACGAGCTTGACTCATTCCTGTAAAGATACAATTAGGTAAGAACAAGTAGGTAAGAGGCATGCAAAAACATTATCGCTCGTCCCCCTAAGGCGGGCGATAATAATAATAATAATAATAATAATAATAATAATAATAATAATAATTAATCATCATCCATCATCCAATCCTACATTGCCCCATGAGGAGCGTAGAAGCCCGGGGCTAGGCAAGTTGGTCCTGACATTGAAGATGAGAGTGACCAGCCTCACTCATCCCTGAGTGGCAGTACGTGAGCAACAAACCCCAACCATCCCTTGGATATAAACCTTCACCGGCTCAATCCGACTGGAGCTCCGTAATTACCCACTAAACCACCAGGCGCCAAAATTTGGTTATTTGATTACCATCCAGCGTAGTAAATAGTTTCCTGTTGTACAGGAAACCATTTTGGCTTGTCACTCAATGTAGAGTCACCCACAGGCAGAAGGAAGAGGAGAAAATGAAGGAAAGAAAGACAGAAGAGGGAGTGTAAAGTCACCCGTAGGCAGAAGGACGAGGAAAGAATGAAGGAGAGCAAGACACAAGAGGATGGAAGGAAAGAAGGATGGAGGATAGGAAAGGGCAGACACCCGAGAGCAGCACTACATCGAGTGAGTGGATGGTGAGCCCCCCCACCTACCACAAATAATACAAATACTACTACTACTACTACTATTACTACTGCTACTGCTGCTGCTGCTACTGCTACTATTGCTACTACTACTACTGCTACTGCTATTACTACTACTGTTGCTACTACTACTGCTGCTACTGCTGCTACTACTAATTAAAGAAAAGCATTCAGGAAACGAATGCTAATCCCCTGCCTGAATATGCTTTTGGCCAAGACTAAGATATTGGCCATATCTTGATACCCTGAAGGTTTCATGTTGATAGCGCTCAAGCTGTTCATGAGATATAATGGTGCTAAAGGTGGTCAGTGAAAACTAGTTGACCTTTGGCAACCATTTTGTTGACCTTGACCTTGGCCCCTAGTGCTCATTTTCGAACTCAGCCAAGATTTTGGCCATATCTTCATACCCTGAGGGTATCGTGTTGATAGTTCAAGCCGTTCATGAGATGTAGGAGTACACACACACACACACACACACACACACACACACACACACACACACACAGGCAGGCAAAACATTATCGCTCCGCCTTGTAAGCGGACGACAATAATAATAATAATAATAATATAATATATAATAATAATAATGATAATAATAATGATAATAATAATAATAATAATAATATCATCATCATCATCATCATCATCATCACCATCATCATCATCATCAAGGAACACTTAGAGAGAGCAATACCCACACCCACCAGTTGGTATAAAGCCCGAATACCTGAGTTTGCTCTGTAATTCTGACCTTCGACAAATTACTTTCAAATCAGATTCTACATTCTTACAAAACCCTCAATCCCTCCACCAAGTTTGGCTCAAATAAGATCAATATTGTTTGAGCTGACCTTACCCAGTTACCATTACTTTCAACCCTTCCCTGTGACCTTGATCTTTAACAGATTTTGTTGTTGTTTTAGATTCGTCCACCCTCTCATGGAAGAGTGGACACGGGCAGATGAAGCCCGTCAGTGTGCTGGCATATATTAGATTAAGGCGGCTCCAATAGAGCTGCGATGGTGTGAGGCTCGCCCAACTCTCAGCAGCAGATGGAGCAACCGAGGAGGGAGGGCCCTGATCCAGGTCGGAAGAGGATTGAGGTTCCTCAACGTCCAGATAGGTGGGAGGGACGGAGGGCCTTCAACGTCCAGATCGGCGGTAGGGATAGGAGAAGCCCATCCCACCTCGGCTGCTGACAATGGAGAGTTGGTCTCGCCGAGTTCGGGGGTGGAGGTGTCGCCTCGGCGAGAGATGAGCTGTGAATGATTTTTCTTATAATCAAATATCTTATTACTGTGTTCAAGTTAACGCTTCCACAAAATTTAGCCAACATCGGTTAAAAACCGTTCAAGTTGGCTTTGCCATGAGGCCTTGACCTTTCTTCTGTTGTTTTTAAAAACAGTAGGTCAACCGGCTGCTTGATCCTCAGCTCAAGTATTATGTTTCATCCAGATTTAGATGTGTTAACAAGCAGATGCACGGGTCGAAATTTTCCTTTCCCTCTAACCTTGACTTTTAACTGAACTTTCTCAAAACCAGATGGCTTTATTCTTGCCTTATTTTCAATAATCCCAGAGAGTTTGATCTAAATCGGGTAAACACAGTTTCTGTTGACTATGCCATGTGACCCTGAGGTTTGACTTATTGCTCCAAAAAACAATAGTCTTAATTCATAACTAACCTTGAACTTTTTCACCAAGTTTGGTTAAAAGCGGAATAAAACTGACTTACTTTAACATGCACATATACGGGTTGACCTTTTATCTTGCCCTGTAACCTTGACCTTTGACTGTTTGTTCACAAAATTGACTCACTTCATTCTTGACCTATCTTAATTGGTTGAAAACTCATTGTAAGGTAATTTTCTAAAAAAAGAAAAAAGAAAAAGTTTCCTTTATTGTTCAGCTCCTTAGCAATCCACCAAGTTCGGTTAAAATCGGTTTAAAAACTCTTTGAGCTATTTTGTTCACACACACACACACACACACACACACACACCATTGAAAACTTACACCCGCTCTTGCTCCTTGTGCGTGAGCTTAATGATGAGGATAATAATAGTAATAATAATGATAATAATAATAATAATATTAACATAGGTAGATGAAATTAGTTATCAGCTGGTGATATGATCATAAGGCTCCGTACACCATGAGTGACGTCTTGTGACATTATGAAGCCGTGACTGACTGGTTGGTTCTATATCAGTCGAAAAGTAGCTAATATGCGTTTCTGTGACCCATTCTTGGCTGAACAAAGTTGTATAGCCGTAGTTGAAATACAATATTAGAATTACATCGAGCTTTGAGAGGGCTTATCTCTTTTTTAGAAGTGGTAGGATTCCTGCTGACTATATATTTTGTCTTCCTATATACTTCCACCCAGTGGTTTATGGATTGTAAACTGTCATCAGAAAAAGCCAGAGCCTACTAAGGTTTTTCTGTGCTAGTCATTAAGTTGGTTGGAATCATTCTTTATTAATGCAAACCTAAAATGTGTACAGATATTACTGATCGGCGCTTTACGTTTTTCTACCACTAAAACATTCCAGCATAATTAAATTTTGGTTTATTACATCTATTGATTTTGAATTTGTTTACAGCTGCTAATTGCGCATGTATCTCTTTCCATTTGATCTAAAGCTGTAATTAAATTTGTCTTTTTGTGTTTAAACTCATTTAAATTTCTCCACTGCATCTAAACCTGTGCCTAACTATGTCCACAATGTATGTCCAAAATGTTTAAATGGGTTGTTGTGTTTACACCTGTCCAGTCTGTCTAAATATCAATAAATTGTGTCCAAACATGACCATTCGTGTCTACTTCTGTGTATATTTATATGTAACATTGTCAACTATATCTAAGGATGTCCACTTAGTCTAAATCTGATTCTAAATCTTTTTGGTACATCTAAATCTGTCGACCGTGTCTAACGCCCGTAGTCTTGAAACTGAGGGCAGGGGTTACCCTTCTCGCACCCCCGCTCGAGGTGGAAACTCACACCTTCACCGTAAGTGGTGATCTTGAAAGCTGGAGAGTGCACCCCTTCGTGTGGGTGGGCGCGGCAAAGACTTGGTAACACTGATTAATTTTTAAATTCAAAATATTAAAATAAAAACAATACATATGACAGTTCGTAAGATACACACACAATATAATCTACTAATGTTAGCAAGAGTGTGGAGAGGGTGGGGGAATGGAGTCTCGGACCATCACTTAGTGATGGCCAAGGTACAGCTGCAAAGAAAGTGGTTGAGGAGACGAAGGGGAAGACAGGAGGAAGCAACTCCTGTGAGAAGAGTGGAGAAATTGCAAGATAGTGAGAAAATGACAGAGTATAAGAGCATAGTGGAAGAAAGACTGCGAAGGTATGAGCTAGAGCAGATGGAAGGGGTGGAAGACTATGTAAGATATTCACGGAAGAGATAGGCGCGGCGTGTGAGGCGGTTTGTGGAGTGAGGAGGAGATGCAAGGGTGTGCAAGGGACAGCATGGTGGAATGATGAGGTGAAACGAGCTGTGGAACAAAAGAAGAAGGCATATAGTGAATGGTTAGCGAGTAGAGGTAGGGGAGAAGATGAGAGAGAAAAGAGAGAGGTATATGTGAGCAGGAGAAGAGAGGTTAAGAGACTGGTGAAGGAGAGTAAAAAGAAAGTGGATGAGGAGTTTGGGAGGAATCTGAGTGTGAAATGGAGGGAGAGTAAGAAATTGTTTTGGAAGGAGGTAAAGAAAGTAAGGCAGTGTGAAAGGGGAAATAGTAGGGGAGTGAAAGATAGGAATAATAGATTGTTGGTGGAGAAGAGAGAGAAACTGAGGAGATGGAAGGAGCACTTTGAGGATTTGTTGAATGTAGAGAGTGAGAGCAGTGCGAGTATAAGTGGTTGGGGAATGGATGGGAGAAGAAGAGATGAGAGGAGGGAGGAAGAGATCAGTAGGGCGGAAGTAGTGGAAGCGATGAAGAATATTAAGTTGGGAAAGGCCCCAGGAATTGATGGAGTGTGTGGTGAAATGCTTAGGTATGGGGGTGAGATGGTTGTGGAGTGGATATGGAAGTTGTGTAGATTGGCTTGGGAAGAGGGAAGAGTTCCAGAGGACTGGAAATCAGGTATAATTGTTCCTTTATACAAAGGAAAAGGAGAGAGAAGTATGTGGTAACCATAGGGGTATATGCCTACTTAGTGTGACTGGTAAAATATATGGTAGATTACTCATTGATAGGGTTAGGCATATGACAGAGGAGCTAGTTGGAGAAGAACAAGGGGGATTTAGGAAGGGAAAAGGGTGTGTAGATCAGATATTTGTTCTAAGATGTTTAGTGGAGAAGTATCTAGAGAAGGGAAGGAAAGTGTATGCTCCCTTCATGGACTTGGAGAAAGCTTATGACAGAATAGATAGGCAAGGTATGTGGAAGGTATTAGAATATATGGAGTGGAGGGGAAATTGCTGAGTGCTGTGAAGAGCATGTACGAGGGAGCTAGGGTTACGGTGCGAGTGGATGGTGAGCTGAGTGAGTTCTTTGATCTCAATGCGGGACTGAAACAGGGTTGTGTGATGTCTCCATGGCTGTTTAATATATACATGGATGGGGTTGTAAAGGAGGTGCAGGGTAGGGCAGTGGATGTGGGGGTGGCTCTAATGAATGAGGGTGAGATTTGGAAGCTTCCGGTGTTGCTGTTTGCTGATGATACAGTACTGTTGAGTGAAGATGAATGGGAGTTGCAAGGTTTGTTGAATGAATTTGGGACAGTGTGTAGGAGGAGGAATCTGAAAGTTAATGTAAACAAAAGTAAAGTTATGGTGTTTGAGAGGAATGAAGTCACAGAGTGTGCAGTGAGGTTGGATGGTGAGGATATGGAGAATGTGAGTGCATTCAAGTACTTGGGTAGTGTGATGAGTAAGGATGGAACTCTGGGGGATGAAGTGCGTGAAAGGGTACAGCAGGGAAGGAATGTCGTTGGTACACTGAAAGCAGTGATGAGAAATAGGGAGGTGAGTATGGAAGTTAAGAAGTCACTGCATGATAGTATTATGATCCCTACCCTGACGTATGGAAGCGAGGCATGGACCTTGCAAGAGGGGAACAAGTCAAGAGTGAGAGCAGTTGAAATGAGTTACTTGAGAGGAGCATGTGGAGTGACATGGAGGGACAGGTTGACGAATGAAGAAGTGAAGGAACGCTGTGGGGTGGATGTGGATGTGATTGAGAAGATTAGGAGAAATACACTGAGGTGGTTTGGACATGTGAAGAGAATGGAGAATGAAAGACTGACTAAGAGGGTGTATGTAGGTGAGGTGGAGGGAGGGAGAGGGAGAGGTAGACCGAGGATTAGGTCGAGGAATGGAGTTGAGAGGTATATGAGGGAGGGGGGGGGTGAGTTGGAGGGAGGGTAGTCAAATGGTGGGTGACAGTGACTTGGAGGCGTTTTGTCTGCAGCCACCCTTTGCGGGATTAGGGCGTCGGGCTATAGATAGATAGATAGCTTTCTTACCTCTTCAATTATTAAAGACTGGCATTTGTTCTTGAATACTCTGTATAAGAGTATGCATACAGGATTTGGAGAACCTGTACCGTTCGAAAAATTCGGTGTCAGACACAGCTTCAAAGGGGTTCATGAGGTCAGTTATAACCCTACGAATACGCCTTGGCTGGTCATACTGATTTTGCATATATTTCTGCTCCAAATGTTTGTTTTTGTCATTCTTCCCACCCTGAACCCCGAAATCGCACCTCCCAAGACACGGAGTGGGGGGGCTAATATGAAAATCACGAACACCGAAAATAAAAGCCAAATTCGTTCGAATCACACCAAAATACACCAGAAAAATATATTGCCAATCCAAAACAAAATAGTGCATACTTGTAAAAGCTCACCGAATGCAAATATGAGACTTCGTAATTCAAACTGGCTGTGCACCAGTCTGTTTTGGTAGTACTCGGCCATTCTTTACCGTAGAAATTATTTCACGCACTAATGAAACATATTATAAAAGTATCATGCACCATACCTGATAAACAGCTTAGTAGAAATATTAAGAAATAAAATGGAAGTGGATACAGTATCTCATCTTTGTTTTTGTCTCGTCGTAAATTAACCATCCCTGGAGAAGTGGTGAAGCCTTTTAAAACGATAAAAATATTAAACGCTTATTTTTTTCTTTACCCAATGTTTTTATCATTAAATCAATTCCGATCAGAAACACCATTGGGTCCTTCAAATTCTACATAGTTTTCTTTCCACAAGGCTGCTATAATATGATGAAGGTGAATGCGAAGGGGTGCTATGAGACCCCGCAGATTCCAGTACTACCCTGTGGTAATCCTCTCCCGTTCACCGGGGAACACTCTCCCCTTCGTGCTTTAAGACTACCAAAAGATGCGGATAGGGCAAGGTGAGCTCCTTCCCACAGTTTCAGACTACGGTCGTAAATCTCCCTTATCCGGCCCACACTGTATGTGTCAAAGTTTTGCTGATCGATCTCAGTAGCTCCATTGTCTCTAAACGTGCCCACTGTGTAGGTCTAAATCTGTCAGCCGTTAATAAACCTGATTGTATCTGTCCACTGTCACTAATTTTCTTCTCTCTGTTTGTCATTTATGTCTTAATATGCGCGAACCTTTCCCCTGTCTAATCTCCCTCCTGTGTCTAACGTCTGTAGTCTTGAATTTGAAGACAGAGGTTACCCTTCCCGCACCCCACTTGAAATGGAAGCTCACACCTTCAACGTAAGTGGTAATCTTGAAAGGGTGAGAGCAGCGCACCCCTTCATGTGGGTTGGCGCAACAAACAGTTAGTAACACTGATTAGTTTTAAATTTGAAATATTGAAAAGAAAATGACCGTTTTTAAGGTTCATATACAATGTAATCTCTTAATGTTAGCAATTCTTACCTATTTTCTTATTAAAGACTGGCATTTGTTCATGAATACTCTGTATGAATTTGTGTACCGTACCTGTACCATGGGGAAATTCGGTGACAGACACGGCTTCAAAGTGGTTCATGCTGTCAATTATAATCCTACAAATACGCCTTGGCTGGCCAAACCGATTTTGATTATATTTCTGCTCCAAATTCTTGTTTTTTGCCATTTTTCCTACCCATAACCCCGAAATCCCACCATTCCCCCAGGACACTTGGGAGGGGGGGTTAATTTGATAACCAATCACGAGCACCGAAAATGAAGGTCAAATTCGTTCAAATCACACCAAAATGTACCAGAAAAATACACTGGCAAGCCAAAACAAAATAGTGCGGACTTGTAAAAGTTTACCGAACGCAAACATGAGATTTCATAATTCAAACTAATCGGCTGTGCACGATTCGCCTGTTTAGGTAGTACTCGGCCATTCTTTACTGCAGGAATCATCTCATCAACTAATCAAACTGTTTATACAAGTATCATGCGCCATATCTGATAAACAGCTTGGTAGAAATACTGAAAAAATAATAATGGGGGTGGTTACGGTATCTTATCTTTGTTTTCGTCTCGTCGTATATTAACCATCTTCGGAGAAATGGTGAAGTCTTTTAAAACAATACAAATACTAAATGCTCATTTTTTCTTTACGTGAAGTTTTTATCAATAAACTAAAATTCCCATCAAACACACCATAGGGTCCTTCAACTTCTACACACTTTTCTTTGCACTAGGCTACTAAAATATGATGAAGGGGCATGCGAAGGGGTGCTATGAGACTCCCCGCAGATTTCAGTACTAAGCTGGGGTAATACTCTCCCATTCACGGGGGAATGCTCTCCCTTTGATGCATTAAGTTTACCAAAAGACACGGATAGGGCAAGGTGAATGCCTGCCCACACTTTAAGACTTCGGCCATAAATCTCGCCACTGAATCTATATACTGTATGTTAAAGTCTGTTCACCATGTTTTAAATCAGTGTCTAAATCTCCAGACTATGTCAATCTGTCCACTGTTAAAATCTGTACACTGTTTATAAATCGGTACCTAAATCTGTCTCTATCCCTGACTGTCATGTCTAAATCTCTCTTGCCATTGACTCAACAGTTATTAACTTTGTTGACCAAATTTTTTTTTTTTACATTTTTAGCCATGCATATCAACAATTAAGATTAGGTATAAGTCATCATCATCATCATCATCATGAAAAACAACAACAATAACAACAGCAGCAGCAGCTAGAGCAGCAGCTTGAGTCAGTCCACTGCAGAACAAAGAATGTTACCATTTTTTTTTTTTCCACATTACCTATTGGCTGTTAGCTTGTACCATATAATTCTATCAAACTTTCGCGTCTCACCCCTCCACTTTGTCCCCTGTCTGCTTCTTCCTTTTTACTCCATCTCTGAGTTGCCACTAATTTTCTCTGGTTGTCGATCTGTTATGTGTTCTGTGAAGGACATGACCTGCCTATATCCATTTTTGGACTTTTATATTGTAGGAATTTCATCTTTCACTTTCACCCAGATAACGATTATATTTCTTTATACATTACACAAACATAATCCTTTCCAATCCTTTCGGGACTGCTAAGTTAAGGTTTCCAGGATTATATAATACTTATCTTTTTTGACCCATAAGCTAGAACTGAAAGGATATATTGAATATAATTATAACTGTTTCTTTTGATATGAAGACAATTGCTGAATTTCATATACTGTAGCTACTCTTCTTACTAAAAGCTCTCTGTCCCATCCTTGTTCTTCGCTTCATTTCATTGTCATAAACCGAGTCTGCCAGAAATACTTAGGTAAATATGTAGTCCTCAAGACTGTATTTGCTGAAAAGGCTTGAACATGTCCTTTAACCAGCCGCATCCCGACCGATTTTTCACCATTGACCCCCCTCCCCATCCCAGCAGATTTTCAAAAAGTTTTTTTTTGGGGGGCTAAAACCTCCGCTTTTTATGAGAAACGTTGGAAAATGCCCACAAAAGTGCTCAACTAAGCTTATAATTGCGTTATACAGGTGTCACTCTGAGTACCTGATACCCTCTTCTGTGGGCCCTTCTCCAGAGAAAACTTTTTCTATGGGAGGAGTAACTATTCCAAACCACTCATAAACTATTAGATATTTATTTATTTGGTACGAATTTATATGTAGTATAAGAGTATATTGGTTTTCAGACAATAATATAGGCGATATAAGCGTTGTTTCACTCACCAATCACATCAACATACCTCAACTTCCTTTACGATGTTACCGCCTCATCACTTCTGCTTGTTTCTTCCTCTGGCTTGTTTCTTCCTTTGTCCTCCACCTCGGGAATAACTTTCGCCTTGAATTTCGTCATTGTCTAAGAGACCGTGGCGCGACATGTCTTTACTGGCCAGGTCACTGCTAACAGGTGAGTTGCCGAGAAAATGGCGTGCGGGGGAGGGGGGCTAGGGGGGTCAGCGGGGCCAGGCAGTATTCCTGCCTGACAAGGGGTAGAGGAAGGTCTCCCACATATGCCTACCAAAAATCACCAGCGAAACATGAAAAATTTGCAAATGACGGACCACGCAATTGCAAAACCAATGGATACGTACGTCATCAGGTGTCACCGTGACAAAACATGCAAACGTATGGATACATACTATTGCGGCCAGGAGTTCTTAGCCACCCTCGTCCAGCCAACCCGTGTATGTGGCAGAGTCGCATTCACGAGCACAGAAGTTGCCTTCGATGCATTTCCATCGAAAAATATCGCTTCAGCTTTGGGCTTGTATTAATGGATAAAGCAATAGTAATATTTACTTTTGAAGGTTTGACTCTGAAAACACGAATATCATACTGATAATTTAATAACTTATTTCTCATATAGAGCCAAGCAAGTGACAAATACTGTATGTATATTTGGTTCCACTCTACGGCTTTCTGTAAGTCCGAACCAGCGAACACACAGTGAACAAGTTCGAAGCATTCATTTGTTACCATGGGAGAGAGAGAGAGAGAGAGAGAGAGAGAGAATGATGTGGAGAAGTGAGGAGCTCAACACAGTTTTAAAAAGGGATTTTTCCTTTCGTTTCGGTTGGCTTTCTATGACTAAATGACTAAATGGAGGTAAATTATGAAATATAATAACTGGATGATGAAGCAGTAATAGGGTCTGGCTAATGGTTGTTTGGTCCAAGGTGTGCAGTGGTAAGCCTAATTCCAGGCACTGGTCGCTGTTAAAAGTTGGATATTTTGAATCCCATTTATTTCAAAAATCTTCATGTATGTTTACAGTAAGTGTATGCCCCTATGGACCTATTTTCACCCCATGAATATTTTTATCAATGGACTTTTTCACCACTAGTAACAAAATTCCCCCATGGACCTATTTTCCTTAATGACTTTTTTTTTTTTCAAAGACGGCTACTTTTCTGCGTAAACCTATTTTCCCATGAACTAATTTTCCCCATTGATGTATATTCTCCCCATGGACCAATTTTTCTGTCGACCTTGAGTCTCTCCATGGATGCAGGTTTCCTACATGGACATACACATGGACATATTTTTCACAATTAACCTATTTTCCGACGTGGTTATATCACCCACTGATGCGTGCAGCTGAAACAGACCTCTGCACGATGGACAGAGGTATTGCACGATGGACCTGTTGTAACCCACTGGATCTATATACCTACTTCAGCTTGATTTCAGAATAATATCCTTTGTGGACCGATTTTCCGCACACTGATCTATTCCCAACTCGAACGTATTCACTCAAGTGACCTAATCCCAGAGGCCTGTTTTTCCCACAATCCGTCCATCCACCTACACACCCACCCATCAACGTACTTACCCACAACCTAACTCAGTACAGTATGTCCCAAAAGTAGGACGACATAAACCCGTCTTTTGCCTTGTCTTACAGGTAGCCCCACCACCCACCCCACTTAATGCACGAATCCCACTCCACCCCACTTAACCAGCCTAACAACCCATTTCCTCCCTCTTGCCCACCCACTCCACCTAATCCGCCTGTGAAACCACAACCCTACACTAACCAATGCACCCACCAAGTCACCAACCTTCCAACCCGCATACCATGCTCCACAAGTCGGATGACTCGCAGTTCTACACACACACACACACACACACACACACACACACACACACAGGCGAGGTGGATTTCCTTACATGAAAGATTAGTTTTACTAGCATTAAAAGAAACAAGGTTGTTTTGTCCCCATTCACTGATTGTAGATAGATCTTGATTTATGGAGATGGCTGTACTGAGTTGAGAGGTAGAGATAATAGACTTTGTAAATGGATGTCTGAGTGTGAATGAACTATGTAGTGTTGAGTCATCTGCATATGAGTGAATGGAATTGTGAGTGACAGATAAGAGATCATTAATATGAACCAGAAATAGGGTTGGCACCAGAACTGATCCCTGCGGCACGCCGGCGTTAACTGAGTGGAAATTCAAATATACATCATCTACTTTTACTCTTATTTTCCTGTCACTAAGATAAGAAGAAATCAAAGGAACAAAAGACATTAGTCCATAGCAAGGGAGTTTGGACAGCAGGGAACAGTGCCATACTCTGTCGAAAGCTTTAGAGATATCAAGAGCTGCTGCCTGAGTTTCTCCAAAAAGATCAATTGATTGATGGATGGTATGAGTTAAGAGACTGAGTATGTCAGTGGTGGATCTTTCGTGCCTTATGTTCGCATTTTTCTCTCTAGTGGTTGGCACCTGGAGATTTCTGGAAAACTCATGAGTATTTTTCTCATTAGCTGGATATCCATCTCTGGACAGAGAGGCAAATTAAGCACAGTTTTTTGTTAAATCAACAGTATTTATCTCCTAATTCATTATTCCTCCGATAGTAATCCTTAAAAAAAAAAAAAAAAAATCACCAAGCAAGTTCTATATTCATTTTTTTTTTTTTTTTAATCGAGGCGAAGATGCACTTGACAGATTGGTGATTATTGGCTGAATGCAATATTACTTCATAATTTAGCATTATTAACTGAAAACAAATATCTGAGGGGGAAATTTGGGTTAGTAAATATTTTTTGGACATGTTGCATTCAGCCAGTCATCATCAACCTGTCAAGTGCATCTTCGCTTCAATAAAATAAACGGAGTATAGTGATTGGTGGAAGAAATATTCACACTGTGGCCCGTTTTCAATGGAGCACAGGAATCAAGGGTTTCTCATCCCTTGCATTTCCCTGCGCCAGTCTGCCTCCACCTCATTTCTCCAAAATTCACAGGCGCCCATCATACACTCTCTCTCTCTCTCTCTCTCTCTCTCTCTCTGTAAGAAATGAATGCTTCGAACTTGTTAACTCTTTGTGTTCGCTGATTCAGATCGACAGTACAGGAAATCGTTAAGTGAAATCAAAGAAACATTTAAGTCACTTGCTTGGTATTGTATGAGAAAAATTAGTTACTAAATAATAAATATGATATATTCGTATTATCAGAGTCAAATCTTCAGAGTAAATATTACTAATACTTTATCCATTAGTACAAGCCCAAAGGTGAAGAGATATTTTTCGACAGAAATGCATCAAAGGCAACTTCTGTGCTCGTGAATGCGACGCTGCCACATACACTGGTTGGCTGGACGAGGGTGGCTAACAATTCCTGGCCGCAATAGTATGTCATCAGGTGTCACCGTGACAAAACATGCAAACGTATGGATACGTACATCATCAGGTGTCACAGTGACAAAACATGGTGACACATTTATATGTCAACGGGATGGCTCGGGTTAAACATAATTTTAGCCTTCACATTTATTTGAAAGCTTATCATACAGACTCTTCCAGTTCAAATCTGGTATCGTATATTTTAGTTATTTTCCTGGGTAGGGACTATGTTGTCAGCATATCTCAGTGTGTTCAGTTTCTCCCCAGTAATGTTAATTCTTTTCTGATCCTTACTCAAATTTCTGAACGTGTCTGCTAGACATGTAATGAATATTTTGATTGAAATTGTACGTACTTGTCTAACTCCTTATTTAACTGGTATTTTCTGACTATCGTTATGGAGTTTTACAATGACCGTGCTATCTCTATAAAATGCCTTCTGGTACTTTAATTATGCTTCTTTTACACCTTTCTCTCGGCTTTTGTGATCACTGCTGCTGTTTTACTGAATGAAAATTAATGTTTTCTCATACTCAATAATTGCCACACACAAAGGCTTATTGTATTCTAGTGTTTTCTTAGTCATCTAATCAATAAGATAGGAGTAAAAGAGGATGATGCATATTCCAATTTCCACTCAGTTAATGCAGGCGTGCAACAAGCATTAGTTCTGGCTCCAGCCCTATTCCTAATTCATATTAATGATCTCTTATTTGTCACCCATAAATCTCATCCATTCATATGCAGCTGACTCAACACTCCATAGTTCATTCAGCCTGAAACACCCATTCAAACACCCATTCACAAAGTTTTGTATCTAACTCACAACTCAGTACAGCCACCTCCATAAATCAAGACTTATTTAAGATCGCTGAATGGGGACCAAATAACATTACCTCATTTAATGCTAGTAAAACCAAATATATACAGTTTACTAATAGACAGATATTAACAGATTTCAATATTACTTTCAGTGCTACTATTCCTATCTCCAAAAGGATTGAAATTCCTTGTGTTTTACTTAGCAGTGCCCCCAGCTGGACTTCTCGCATCACTTGCAAAAAACTGCCTCAAAGAAACTTGGATTATTGTACAGAGTCCATAAGTTCTTCACTGACGAGCAGTTAGCTATAATTTATATGAGTCATATGCGCTCTCAGCTAGAAGATTGCTCACTCTTGTGGAATGGATGTGGCGAGGTTGCACTAAAGCAACTAGACAAAACTCAGAACAAAGCTATTGAAATTATTAATAACCCTGCTATTGCAAATAACTACAGGTAAGAAGGAATGTTGCCTCCCTTGCATTATTTTACAAACACTTTTATAGCAAATGCTCAGACGAAGTTGCATCCATTGTGCCACCTTTCCATGCCTTCCCCTGTGCTACTCGGGCATCTGATAGGGCTCATGACTGGAATGTCACACTGCCATAATGCAGAACTCCTGTCCATCAGAATTCTTTTATTCTCCGAACTGTGTCTCTTTGGAACCCGCCTCCCTAGAGTTGTTTTCCCCCAAACTTCAACCTACTTCTTTTCAAGTCCAACTGTTACGGATTATTCTATGAATAGAGGACACCAGTAACCTGGTGTACTGTATGTTTTTTTTTTTTTTAATTCATTCATTTTTCTTTCCTCTGTACTCTTATTGATTATTGTCTGCTGTCGAGCAACCACTACGAGGATTGGCCAGTTCTTTTGGCAGATAGGACTAATACGATGTGTCAGGACTTCTGTGAAAAGTTTGTATATAACCAAGAGGATATTAGTTGGATGGTAATTCTTTAGGGTAATCATTTTTTGTGAAAGAGAACTCAAGACCAATTTTCCAACATCTGAGTAGTTTATTTACCTCATTTACTGCAAACTCACCTGTATCCTAAATAAAATCAATCGTGAGACCAGCATCACCTTCTTCGTTTTCTCTTGTCATTTTCTGTACACCATTCTTTACTACTTCTACCGTATTACTGGGAGTCTGTGTCCACTATTTTTCCTTCCTGAAGTGAGCATTCGACCAAGACACAGCTGTTGTAAAGGTATTTACAGAATTATTCTGCTATTTTGATGATTTCGTTTCTGTTGTTCCTACTCCAAAAAAGTCTATCAGAGATAACATTTGGTTAACTCCAATACCAAGTTTCTGCTAAGTTGTCTTCAGGATTCCTCCATTCATAAGATTTTTTTTTTTTTTTGTCTCAATCATGTCAGACTTTCCAACACCGTAATTTATTGTTTTTCAGGTGGTTTTGTTTAATTCAGCTACTCATGTCTGATCTCTCCTTGTATCTACTAATATGTTTCTTCAGCAGTTTCTTTGTACTAAGAGATTTTGCTGTTGTTGGAGAGGGGGGGGTCCTGTATCCTGCTTCAGGAGATGATTCACTTACATTTCTGTTAAACGTTTCCTTCACTTATTTTGTGCCATTTTCTACTTCACTAATTAACTGCGAGTAATTTTTATTTTATAAACTGACAAACTATACTCGCTTACTTTCTCTTTCACTGGTATAAGTTTTGACTATTTCCTTCGGGGTAGCCTTTCCTCTTCTCTTCTTAGTTCTAGTATTAGTCGACTTCTCACCATTTTTTGGTTGCATCTTTTACTTACAGATCGGTGTGTTCACATTTTTTGTTGTACCAGGATATGATTTGTTAGTGAGGACGAAATCTATGTAATATTTTGTTTCAAGTCCACTTCCTACTTTCATTCTTTTTAAAGAAGGTATCCATCACCCTAAAACAGGGGCGTCATTTGGGGGGGGGGCAGCGAGGGGCGCTTGCCCCCCCCAAGCTTTCTGAGGGGCCTCCAAATCAACTATAATTAATGAAAAAATATAAGGTTAAGATAATGAAATTAAAAATAATTTGTATTTAGCCTCAGTACGTTTTGAGTGAAATATATCGTGTGTGTGTGTGTGTGTGTGTGTGTGTGTGTGTGTGTGTGTGTGTGTGTTTTATAATCACAATAATTTACTAGGTATATTAAACGATGTCAAAGTAAACATGTTCCTAGTCCCCTGTTCAATTAACTTCAGTATGGAGCTGCCTTTTTTATTGTATTCTGGCTATCATTAAAACTTTTTCTTCATCTTAGGAAGTACGTATCTGTAGGTACGAGTCTTAAGAGTTCATTTAGATCAGTGGTTCCCAAAGTAGGAGGTGGAAAGATCCACAGGGGAGGTGAGATACCATGGGACCGTGAGGAAAATGGGGACGGTAGGGAGGGCGGCAGGGTGGCATCAGAACCAAGTAAGCATTTTTTTTTTTTAACAAAATCTATATGACAATATCTAAGTCACAAACACTTAAGTGACATGTATGCTTTACAAAAAAATATATATATATACACGAAAGCATGGTTTTATTTTATTTTTTGGTTTGACGTCGGAATTAAAAGTTCGATTGCTTTCTTTATATCTTGGTAACGTGGTCTGGACAAAATAGGCACCACGAGCCAGCGGCCAGCCAGTCAGACAGCAGACACCGTGGGGAGTTCATTCTGTAAAGGCTGGTAAAGTACTTATGAACACAGTTCTATCTATATCTATTGCCAGACGCCTTAATCCCGTAAGGAATGGACACAATCTAATCGCCTTCATGTCGCCCTGGCCCCCTCCATTTGACTGCCCTGCTCACAGCTCACACCCTCCTTTCTCATATACCTCCACTTCATCCCTCCATCTCATCCTTGGCCTCCCCCTCCCTCTCCCCCCCATCTCACTCACACTCTCCTCGTCAGTCTCTCACTCTCCATCCTCTCAACATGGCCAAACCACCTCAGTGTGTTTCTCCTAATGCTTCCTATCACATCCACATCCACACCACAATGCCCCTTCACTTCCTCATTTGTCAGTCTCTCTCCATGCAACTCCACATGCTCCTCTCAAATAGCTCATTTCCACTGCTCTCACTCTTGACTTCTGTCCCTCCAACAAGGTCCAAGCTTCACTTCCATACGTTAAAGTTGGTATCACAATATTGTCATGAAGTAACTTTTTCACTTCCATGATCACTTCCCTGTTTCTTATCACTGCTTTCAAGGAACCAGACTCCTGCCTCTAGGCCTAATGGCTGATAATGGGCCCCAATGCTTTACAAACAATATATGTATGTTCCATAGACAAAGTCACTTCACAGTATAATAAAAAACACTGTGCAATCACAGTATTTCAATAATGGCTTCTGCCTCGGGTGGGAAGGGGAAAATGGCAGTTTTAAAGGGACGATTGACAGCAGCACTACCCTTCAGCCCGGCTGGTTGTGAGGTACTGAGGATTTTCTGCTGAGCATTCTCATTAGAGCAGTCACAGTCTTGCCAAGTGTTTACCTCGGAAGAGAGACGTACCCACTATAAAGCACCAAAATTTGACGCAAATCTGCCAAAAACTTTATTTTGGGTAATTTTATTTTCTGCATAACAACGTGATTCACGTCTACATGCGTTTATGTGCCAAACCACAAAGAACGCGATTCGTGTCAACTTGCCTGGGAGGGTTAAATGAGTGACTTGCCATCTGACACCTTCCTCAGAGGCTCTTCAAAAATACTTGTCTGTATAAGACTTCTCCAGCATTCGGAGCATGTAAGTCCGTATTGTCATATTGGTTACTGCTTGAATTTCTCTGTTAGTGAGCAAACACATTGGCTAGTTGTTTTCAGTGTACACCTCATACAGCCTTGGCACAATGTTGTGTATTTAGGGGAACTCACGCTATGTGCAAAAAATTTTAAAGTCACGTGATTGCCATAACATACCTCATAATGTCTACAGATACTGACAAAATTTTTGAAGTATTCAACTTTATTCAATTTGTACCAAAACTTTGCATTTCCAGCAAATATTTTTAGTAAAAAAATTATTATGGGTTGTAATACATTGCTAGGAGAAAATGTTAATGGGAAGCGACTGAAGGATACATGTCAGGAAAGGAGGTTGTGCATTTGTGACTCGTATTCCAAACACAAAGATGCACATAAATATATATTGTATTGAGGGAATGGGGATCGTACTGAAAGAAGCCTGATTGATTATGTGCTCTTAGAGAGGTCGATGATGGGAATGGTTGCTGATATGAGGGCTGTGAGAGGACGATGTGGAGGTCTGTCAGATCAGATGACTGTTGTATGCAAGATCAAGCTGAGAAGAGTAAGGTGGACCAGGAAAGAGAGGAACAGTCAGGGGGAAAGACTGAATGTCGAGAAGCTGAGGATCAAAGAAATGGCAGATGAATACAGGACCAAAGTAGGGGCTGAGTTAGAATCAGTGAACTGGAATGAAATGGATCTGGACGGCCTGTGGAATGCATATAGGGATTGCTTAGTTAGGAATGCTAGAACGGTGTGTCGTGTGGCAAGAGTAACAACAAAGAAGAAAGGTACGGGATGGTGGGATGAAGAGGTTAAGGAAACAGTGCAGGAAAAGAGGAAGAAGTAGCTAGAGTGGTTACAGGACAGGGGTTCAGTTGAAATAAGAACTGAATATACTGAGATCAAGAAGCCCGTAAACAGATTAGTGTAGAAGAAAAAGAAGGAGGTAAACGATGATCTAGGATGAAAAATTAATGCAAATTGCTCTGGAAATAGGAAGATATTCTGGAAAGAGGTGTGGAAATGTAGAAGTGATAGAGGCAAGAAATGTGAAAGTGTGAAGGATGTAAGTGATAGATTAGTAACCCATGGGGATGAAGTAAGGACCAGATGGAAAGAATATTGTGAAAGCCTGATGAATGGGAACAGAGAGAGCAGAGCTGCTGTAAACATGACTGGTTATCGCGATGTACAGAGAAGGAATGCAGTGACAGGAAACGTGACACTTGCACGGGTGAAGAATGCTGTGAAAAGGCTGAAAAATGGGAAAGTAGTTGGAGTTGATGAGGTGTACGCAGAGATGATTAAGTGAAATGAAGAGAACGGAATGAAGTGCTTGATGGAGATGTAATAAGGCATGGATGAGTGAAACTGCCAGCAGAGTGGAAAAAAGGCTGTGATTGTACCCCTGTACAAAATTAAAGGTGAGCGAAGTGAGTGCAAGAATTTATCGTGGCAAAAGTTTATTGAGTGTGGTAGGGAAAGTATATGGAAGAATTATTATGAAGAAAGTAAGAGAGATATCAGACGTCCTGGTGAGTGATGAACAGGGAGGATTTAGGAGTGGGAGAGGATGTGTGAATCAAATATTTGCAGTGAGACGGATAGTGGAGAAGGCTTGTGAGAAGGACCCTAATATGTTTATGGCATTTATGGATCTGGAAATAGCATACAACGAAGTAGACGGAGAAGGATTGTGGAAGGCTTTGCTCATGTATGATGAAGATAGTGCTGTCATTAGTGTTTATGATGGTAGTGAATAATGTGTAAGGATAAATAGGCATCTAAGTGAATGGTTCACAGTCGGTGTGGGCGTGCGACAGGGTTGTGTGATGTTCCCGTGTTTGTTCGATATATGCATGAATTTGGTAATGAGAGAAGTAAAAACACGAGTAATGGAGAGGGGGATGGCGTTGCTAATGAATGGTGATGGATGGAATATCTCAAATTTGTTGTATGCTGATGGAGCAGTACTACTTGCAAGTACCGGACAAAACTTGGCAGATCCGTGCAGAGTTTTGCTGATCACTGTGAGTGTAGCTAGTGCAATGAAGACTATGCTACCAACTTTTTTTTCCCCCTATCTGTACAGACTATTACATCTTCCATGGATGTTCCTATTGTTATAACCTACTACACATAAACATAACTCTTCTATAGTTACTGCTGTGGAGATTTACTTTCTTTCATATGTGTAATCTGTAGGAGAAAATGGTTATTTGTCTGAAAGTTGGAGAGGTAATGGTAATAGATTATTATATATATCAACAAAATTTGCAGAACTCACTTCCTTCAGGGGTGTTGATCCAGTTAGACCAGGGATTTGAAGATGAGGAGTTACGTAGTGTGTGTGTGTGTGTGTGTGTGTGTTAGTGTGTGTGTGTGTGTGTGTGTGTGTGTGTGTGTGTGTGTGTTAGTGAGAGTGTATGTTAGTGTATGTGTGTGTGTGTGTGTGAGTGTTAGTGTGTGTGTGAGTGTGTGTGTTAGTGTGTGTGAGTGTGTACGTAAGTATGTTAGTGTGTGTGTGTGAGTGTGTGTGTTAGTGTGTGTGTGAGTCAGCTTCTCCCTGAGAGTATGAGGCAACGCTATTTCTGGCACACACCACACTCGTTCACGGAAACTCGCAGCTTGTTTGACGTATATTTCATACAATTCCATACGCATTTACACCATCAGAATCACAATAATTCCAGCCCTAAAACACCGGTAATTCTCCCCTCCCGACTTCAGGTTTGTCCCTTCACAACACTCTGTTTCATGCAGCACGTAACGCTTGCTGGCTCCATAATTTCACCAAGCCATCCACAGTATCTTTCACACAATATATATTTATGCCTTGGCTTCATTTATATACGTATTTCCACTCACGCCATACGGCCTACGGGGAGGCTGAGTGGCGAAACCCCACTACACTGACCATGCATCTGGCTCCAAGGCCCAACGATTGCTAACGGCCAGAATTGCTTTTCAATACATATATGTATGTTCCATCGACAATATGACGTCAGTATATGTTTACATACAATGTATTATCTCACTGAGTCAATAGGGCCTTTGCCTCGGGCGAGAGGGGGAGAATTATGGACGATTTAAAGGGAACCACGAGGTGTCAAACCCCACCGCCTGACTGCTTGACAAACACTGAGGTCGGAGGGAGCGGGCTGAGGTAGATAAAGCAATGCAGCGTTGCCAATGACTTGCCTCAAGGGAGGACTGGCAGCGCTATCATTAACCAAAAAATCACACGAATCGGCCGAAAACTTTTTTTCTGACGAATATTTTTGTCCTTAGAGACGCGATTCGAGCGACTGTGCTTTTTCTGCATGCACACCACCTCACGCGAATCGCGTGACTGTGAGCGAAGGGGTTAAAAAAAAAAAAGAAGCTTGAGTGTTGCAGCTGCACAAGGCTTACATGAAGGAGCATTAGTGCTAACTTTAACTTATGGATGTGAGACTATGGCATGGCATGAAGATGAAAAGTCAAGAGCAGGGGCGTCATTTGGGGGAGGCAGCGAGGGATGCTTGACCCCCCCAAGCTTTGTGAGGGGCCTCCAAATCAACTACAATTAATGAAATAATATAAGGTTAACATCATGAAATTAAAAATAATTTGTAGTTAGTCTCAGTATGTTTTGAGTGAAATATATCGTGTGTGTGTGTGTGTGTGTGTGTGTGTGTGTGTGTGCATGTGTGTGTGTGTGTGTGTGTGTGTGTGTGTGTGTTTGTAAAAATCACAATAATTTACTAGGTACGTTAAAGGATGTCACTGTAAATATGTTCCTAGCCCTCTGTTCAGTTAACTTCAGTATCGAGCTGCCTTTTTTATTGTATTCTGGCTATCATTAAAACTTTTTCTTCATCTTAGGAAGTACGCACCTGTAGGTAGGAGTCTTAAGAGTTCATTTAGATCAGTGGTTCCCAAAGTAGGAGGTGGAAAGATCCACAGGGGAGGTGAGATACCGCGGGACTGTGAGGAAAAAGAGGATGGTAGGGGGGACGGCAGGGTGGCATCAGAACCAAGTAAGCATTTTTTTTTTTAACAAAATCTATATGACAATATCTAAGTCACAAACACTCAAGTGACATGTATGCTTTACAAAAAAAAAAAAGAAAAAAAAAACAATTATACACGAAAGCATGGTTTTATTTTATTTTTTGGTTTGACGTCGGAAATAAAAATTTGATTGCTTTCTTTATATCTTGGTAACGTGGTCTGGACACGATAGGCACCACGAGCCAGCGGCCAGCCAGTCAGACAGCAGACACCGTGGGGAGTTCATTCTGTAAGGGTTGGTAAAGTACTTATGAACACAGTTCTATCTATATCTATTGCCAGACGCCTTAATCCCATAAGGAATGGACACAATCAAATCGCCTTCATGTCGCCCTGTCCTCCTCCATTTGACTGCCCTGCTCGCAGCTCACACCCTCCTTTCTCAAATACCTCTCCACTTCATCCCTCCATCTCATCCTTGGCCTCTCCCTCCCTCTCCCCCCATCTCACTCACATACACTCTCCTCGTCAGTTTCTCACTCTCCATCCTCTCAACATGGCCAAACCACCTCAGTGTGTTTCTCCTAACACTTCCTATCACATCGACATCCATACCACAATGCCCCTTCACTTCCTCATTTGTCAGTCTGTCTCTCCATGCAACTCCACATGCTACTCTCAAATAGCTCATTTTTTCTTATCACTGCTTTCAAGGAACCAGCAACCTTTCTTCCTTGCTGTACCCTTTCATGCACTCCACCAGCCAAACTTCCATCCTTACTCATCACATTACCCAAGTACTTAAACGTACTCACATTTTCCATTTCCTCCCCATAGAACCCTACTGTATATTCATTGACTTCACTTCTCTCGAAGACCATAACTTTAACTCTTCCCGACATTCACCTTTAGATTCCATTTCTTACACGCTTTTCCAAACTCATCCACCAAGCCTTGCAGCTCCCCTTCATCTTCACTTGACAACACAGTATCATCTGCAAACAACAGTACAGGGAATTTCCAAACACTGTCCTCTCTCATTAGGGCCACTCCAACATGCACTTCCCCTACCTTCTATCTCTTTTATTACCCCTTCCATGTACAGATTGACCAACCATGGAGACATGACACATCCCTGTTTCAATCCAACCTTCAAACAGAAAAATTCACTCAATTCACTATCCACACACTCTGCAGCCTTAGCACCCTCATATATACTCTTCACGGCATTCAGCATCTTCTCATCTACTCCATAGATTCTTAATACTTTCCACAATCCTTGTCTATCCACCCTGTCACATGCTTTCTCCAAATCCATGAAGGCCGCAGACAACTTCATTCCCTTCTCCAGAAACTTTTCTCCTGAAGAACTAGGAATGAATATCTTATCTACACAAACTCTTCGTTTCTAAAACCACTCTGTTCTCGAACTAATTCCTCTGTTATTTCCCTAACTCTGTCAGTATGTATCCTATCATATACATTTCCTATTACACTAAGAAGACAAATACCCCTATGATTACCACATACTTCTTTTTCCCCATTTCCTTTGTACAGGGGAATAATTATACTTGACTTCCTATCCTCCGGGACTCTACCTTCCTCCCAAGCTAATCTGCACATCTTCCACATCCATTCTACTACTATCTTTTCCCCACACTTCAGCATTTCACCACACACTCCATCAATTCCTGGGGCTTTCCCCATTATAATTTTCTTCATTGCTTCCACAACTTCCATCCTACTGATTTCCTCCTGTCTTCTCATCTCTCTCCTTCTCCCAGCAATTTCCCAGCCACTTATACTCGCATTACTTCCATTCTCTATGTTCAACAATTCCTCAAAGTGTTTTCTCCATCTGCTCACTTTTTATTCCATCTCCACTAGTAATCTACCATTTTTATCTTTCACTCTCTAACTAACTTCTTTGACACCCTGTCTAGCTCTCTTTACCTCTTTCCAGAACATTTTCTTGTGTTCCCTCCACTTTACACTCAAATTCCTTCCAAATTCCACATCCACTCTCTTCTTACTCTCTTACCAATCTTTTCACTTCTCTTCCTCTCTCTATATAACTCTCTCATCTGTCTGTCAACTTATTCCACACCCCTGTTTCTCATCCACTCACTACATGCTTTCTTCTTTTGTGCCACAGCCCCTCTCACCTTTTCATTCCACCATGCTGTTCTTAGAATTCCCTTTCGTCTTCTCTTCTCCCCACACACCACCTCACATGTCAAATTAATGTATGATATCTTGCCATGTAACTATAAATATCTTGGAAATGGTACAGTATAAAGCTGCTTTAGGTAGAATATACGGCATTATTCACCATGGCACGTAGGCCACAAAGAGCACTACAAATTACTCTGCAAAGCAGAGATCACGGAGATATCCACTGGTGCAGTAGTTAATTCATTATTCAATGCAATAAATATACGTAGTTTAGTTTTCAATTTCCTCTAATGAATTCTGAAAATAATATACTATTCTTACCTGAGTGTCTTCAAGATTTGAAAACCATCATTTTATTTCTCCCACCTCTTAGTGTAGAGCTTACTTTTTCACATTACTTTAGAATGGTTCATGGTATTTTGGGTCTAGTAAGCTAAAAGCTTTACATTTTTTATTCAATTACAAGTTTACAACTTTTCATTTTCAGTTTTTTATTCATTATTTTTTCATTAGGCTATAAGAATGAAGTCAGTTGAAGCTTCTACCAATAAAAATACTTTAATTGCTATATGGTCTATTATCCAAGTTCATTAGCATATAATGCAACTATACGTACTTTACCATGCACTTTAAATTATATACTCAACTTCACATAGAAATATTGCCAATGCTAGAATATCGATTATGTGTGTGTCAGAAGTCTATCTATATATCTATCTATAGCCCGACGCCCTAATCCCGCAAAGGGTGGCCGCAGACAAAACGCCTCCAAGTCACTCTGTCACCCACCATTTGACTCCCCTCCCCCCAACTCACCCCCCCCCTCCCTCATATACCTCTCAACTCCATCCCTCCACCTCATCCTCGGTCTACCCCTCCCTCTCCCTCCCTCCACCTCACCCACATACACCCTCTTAGTCAGTCTTTCACTCTCCATCCTCTCCACATGTCCAAACCACCTCAGTGTATTTCTCCTAATCTTTTCAACCACATCCACATCTACCCCACAACGTTCCTTCACTTCTTCATTCGTCAACCTGTCCCTCCATGTCACTCCACATGTGTCAGAAGTAATTGGTTTAATAAATAATTATATACAGTATATAATTGTTTACTGATTTAATTCTCTAAATATAGCTTTGCATGTGGCTTCAAAATGCTTGCTGGCCATCCCCCCCATGTGGGGAGTTGGGAGTAGGGGGGCCTCCAAAATAGCCTATGCCCCCCCTCCCCAAGGAAAATTGTAATGACGCCCCTGCCCTAAAACTGTTTCATACAGTATATTTCACTAGCATTTCACATCTAGCATTCCAGATATCCATTCCAAAATGACCTACTGCAAACTTATTGTTTTTCATGTCTACTATTGCATTAACGTCCTCAGTCACACAGGTAGACTGGGTTTTTGTTTATTCATATCTTCTTATACATCTTAAACTTTTCTACTTCTTCGTCATCATAAGTTGACTTTGGAGCACGCACACTGATTGGCTGGCTGCATGTAGTATTTCCTGCTAAATTTTATTATCCCAGCCAGCTTCTCTTTCATTTATACTAAAGAATTCTTCGATATCACTACCTCTATATTTATTGACCAAAAATCCTAAACCATGTTCCATCTTCTCCTCTGACTCTGCTCCCCTTCAGCGCCAAAACACTAAAATCCATATTTAAGTCTCGATTTTGAACCTGATCCCAGGTTTAAAACGAAGACCACGCCTGAATCAGGGAATATCGATATTCAGAACGAAGTTTTGAACTATTTCGGGGGGCCAAAACCCAGGATCCAATTTCATGCCTCGGTTTTGAACGCGATCCCCGGTATCAGACCTGGATTACATCCTAATCACGGATCACAAGTGACTGCCTAGAGGGGATGGACTGACGGATGATGAAATTCACGGATGACAGATAGAGTGATAGCTGACCTGGCAATAAAGAAATAATGAGCTGCAAATGCTATGTCTATGCACCCCACTGAAGGTTACTAACTTACTGAAGGTTACTATAACTTATCGGTACTGCATTATTCATGAATAGCTATTTTTTCATTCACTCGTCTTACAGTGATTTTTTTTTTTTAATGTTATTGTCCCAGCTGAGCAGGGAGCAAGATTTCATTTGCTTTAGAGGTTGGTTTTCTCGCCACATTCAAATCCTAGTTAGGCTAAAAGCGCATGTTGATTGGTTGTAATCATCGTGTTTAAATATGTGCTTCAGCCTGAGGTATAGGTCCCAGATTACTCTGTCTTGGATTATTTGTGATATAATGCAGCGACTTGAGTATGGCTAAATTCTAAGCTATAATCTGCGATCAAATGATCCTCAATCCATGGTTTGAACCAGCCTAAAACACAAAGTTTCAACCGCCGTCCTTAATTCTGGCCCCGGTTATAAACTGGGATCCAGTACTAACTAAATCCTCAGTCTAAATCAGGCCATCGTTCTGAATTCGGGCCTAAATTATTAACCAACGTGGAACACACTGTTATAACCCGAGCACTTTCAGTAATGACAGAAAAGAGTAGCCAAATGTACTGACTTGCAACACCTGACGCGTAATACAGAATAACATTGTGTAACTTTAGGCATGAAAGTGACTTTATTATATTACTGAAATAGTTCTAATAGACGAAAAAACTGATTAGCTTAATCGGTTGTCTTCGAACCTAACTAGTTCATTGGAGAAAAATCAAAGCTTGCCGAATGAAGATAATTTGGAAGATAATCGGCCCAACACACACACACACACACACACACACACACACACACACACACACACACACACACACACACACACACACACACACACACACACACACACACACACACACACACACACACACACACATATATATATATATATATATATATATATATATATACTTAACCGCTGTTTCCACACTCATACTACCCACACCGAATATCTCGCACTGCAAAATCACTATTCTTTTCATCTCATTTACCTTAACGATTTCGGTAACGTAATGCCTTTCTATTTTTGTCTTTGTTAATGCATGACTATAATAATCAGTTAAGGTGGGACCAATGGTAGTGAAAGGACTGGCAAATATTTTCATAAAACTCTTCTGTACCGTGACATGCTTATAAGTTTTTGGTGCTGCCAAGCGCTTCACCCAGCTAATGAGAGGCTTGTGTCAGTGGAAGGGCCTATATTACCAGTCTCAGCCGTATTCTCATTTCATCACCTTAGCTTGGAGCTCTTCCAAACCAGTAAGCTAAATACCACCCAACGGTAACTACAGATAATATACTCGTGTAATATGTCAGCGCACTGGAGAAGAATAATGAATTCTATTTCAAACTCCTGTGTTACTAGAGGTCTGCATTAAGATGAATGAGTCTTCTTGTGATAACAAGAATATAGTACCTGAGGATGATAAGATACGGAAAGGAGTTAACAGGGTCTTTTAAAATGGACGTAGTTTCTGGTGGTTATCATATCAAACTCATTCATTACCACAGTTTCCCGGAAACTAATTAACAATTATCGTCCGGCGGTAGGATGGATGAACAATTCAGATAAATGTTAGGGCAGACGCCATAAGACGCTTTGCCGCGGTGCTCATCTAACTTAGGCCATTCAGCCCGTGGTGGGTTATTCACCGTCTGTCCTGGGATACAAGGCCAGTGTATTATCCAGGCTACCGCATTTACCTTCCGTAGATCTTACCCTAGGTACTCATTTTGCCTTCCAACCCACAAAGGATGCATGGACACGAATCAGGTGATGACAGCTGCCCACACCAGGAATCGAACCCTGACGCTAACGGGCCAGCAGCCTCGCAGTCAGAAACGGTAATTACTCAGCCACCGCGGCGGTAAACTATAAACCATAAACGGTGACCCAGACTGACGGTCACCGGCTCCCAGTATAGTTCCTTGTTTCCCCTCCCCTTACTTTTTAACATTAAAGGGCGGTAATCTCGGCTTGGAGGCTCGCACTGGGGATATATTTTGAAATTGTCCATTACAATAACCTAAGTGGAATTGTAGATTTTATTTAGTATGGCCGTTGCATAAATATCATCATCATCACTGTCATTAATATCATTAGTCTAGCTTTGCTTCCACTAATGCACAGGACTAGAGGGCTCCAGAAGCAGGAACATTAAAACAAACAAGTTTCAGGAATTATCAACAGAGTGCCCATAAAATACAACACACCCGGAAATGTTAATGTCCTTCATGCAGAGTTTAACTTTCGTGATGCACCAGACGTTTGTCATAGGCTATGAAGCAAGTTTCCCAGAGCAAATACACCAACACAGCGTTAATTCACTGCAGCCCTGAACCTCTTCTACCTGGTGGTGTTTTCTAATTTATTCAGCTCAGGGGAGACTTTTGAACTTCACGATTTATGTACACCATTAATTACCTTTATCACTACTAGGACTGAATACCACTGCTGAATAAAACTGTTTAATTGTGACGAAAACGGAAAACAGGTCACATTAATAAAGAGGTTACGCTTCGCCACCAGTTTACAAATACCCACCATCTCATGTCATACACTAGTGAAATTACATTTACATCCGCTGCAGTAATAATTGTGTGGAGTTTTCCTCTGTTGTGGCGATGTTCCGTGCAACAGCTGGGCTTGTTGTTGCTGTGCAGTCCTAATCTGTCTGATTGAACAGATATCAACTGCAGGCAAGCAATAATCACTGCAGGGCTGTCCCGTACAGCGAACTGATGTTCCCAAACGGCTAACAGTGCCTTGCCATAGCAAAGCTCGGGGATTAATGTGGAGGTTTGGACGCCGCATTTACGTCTCTCCACCCACTTTACAAGGGCACCACATATCACTCCCTTATATGACTACAGTATATGGTTACCACCCAATGTCGTACATGGCTTCCTGATTCACAGAGAACCATTTGGTTTGTCACAAAGCGTAGATCCACCTGAACTTGAAAGAAGAGTTGGGTAGATTCGATCCCCACTATCCTTAGACTATCGTTTTGTCCTAGGATACGGACTAACAACTTAAATATTCAGTCTTGAATATACAGCACGTACAGTACTTCCGGTAGCAATCGAAAATTAATTCTTAAAATTATACACCTTTATACCTCATGTACAGTCTATCTCATTCTTTAACAAGAAACTTAAACTCAAAATTTTATCCAATGTGGATGCGATAAAATATTCTCAATCTTGTCTTACACCGCCAGATTGCACTCTTTCCCACCAATTTACGAGTAAATCGCCAAGCCTCACGTGCTCGTCAGTTTCATCCTGTCATCTCCATTTCGATTTTCCTTATATTAACCAATCGTGCTCCAGGTCTTCATCCTATTATTTTTCCTTTAATTTAGCTTCTCTACACTTTTCTTTTTTTCCTTCTTCATTTTTTTTTGCTAACATCTATCCTCAAACCCATAAAATGTACCCTACATAATTATAATTGATATCATTACCCTAGGTTTGATAATATTGAACTTACGGATGTTCGTGGGCTAAAATTAAATTATGGGCATTCCTTAGACACCTCCTGTCCTCATCAGAAGTGCAATTGCCAAAAATATAATAGATGGTCCAAACATAACGCTAGTCTTTCATTTCGCCAGGGGATTTCTCCTATGTTGCGACTTAGTCAACATTGTCAATGTATAACCTGCTTCATTTATTAATTTTCTGTCCCCACTACTGCATGAACGTCCACAGCATACTAAGCTGTCCCTTCAACAAAAGACACAATCAGGCTTTTCTTGTGGAACTGTCCAGAGACTGACCTGTATATTTAGCTGGAAACAGTTGATTTTTCCTAGGATGTTGCACTTCACGCCACTATGGGTATGCAGCCATCTTTCTTCATATATATCAGGCTGTAATATAAACAAGACAAAGGATACCTTTGACAGCCGCACCCACCCCACTATTGCTGTGCAAAATTTCTTTTGCCTAAGCAAATATTATGTAGTTTTCCCTTTACGGGCAATGCCTACCCCCGCTCAAGGGTGGTCATCAGGGATTCCATCCTGGCAAAGAAAAAAAAGAAAAACAAAATGGCCGGAGTGAAATTTTACCGGTATGCAGAATTATGTATTCGTAGGCTGAAAACCATGATCGTGAAAAATGGCCTTGGCCCGACCCCCTTGAGTTGCCCTTCTCCCTTGTGGAGGGGTGTGACCTTTGTGGTCTCATCCTGCCTAAAACACCGCCCTCTCCCTCAGTGAAGGATTGCCCTTGGTGGTTCCATCCTTCCCAAAGCCTGGCAGGGACGAACATATATAAATATGCAGTTTTACATATTTTTCAGTTAAAAACTTTGGCCATACATAAAGACTCCGTCTCAGATCACTGGGGCCTGCTCGTCTTCCGGAGGACTGCCTTCGGAGGTCCAACCATGCTTATTATCTGACATGGGTGAAGCTGTGCAAAAATTCGAGTTTCTAGATAAAATACTGGCCATGTCTGATGGTTTCCGATGGGATCCCCGATGGCCACCGCCATCATGGGTGGACAGTCCTCAGGGGTCCCACCCAGCCCGAAACCTTGGCCAGGGGGAGGTCTACCACTGTGAAAATTTCCCTTCCCTAACGCCCCTCCCTCGGCCTATTCTCCAAGATAATAATGTAATTCAGTCAGTGCACGAGTGACACCGGAACAAACACTATTTTGCCGCCCCTGTGACTGAGGCAAAATTCCTTGTTGATACTAAATTGACTTATCTGAATGTAGAGTTGTTAACAGTATTCAATTTTGTTACTTAAGTTAGAGTATTGTAGAAAATTTTACCGAACTTCAAGTAAAAATATCGTGAGGTGAACGTACTCAAGTAAAATTTAAAAACAAGCCAGTAGGTGACGTTGCTCAGCTCTAAGCTGGCCTATCGGATTTTAGTAGCTGCTGTTCAGCCTGCACACCCAAAGGAGGATCTTTATCTAGTTAGAGTCTAAAACCACCATCTCTCGCTTCTCTTTGGACACAACCACCTGGACAACTGAAAATAACTTGATACTTGCATAAACACAATTAATAGCATCAAAAATATAAAAAGAATATTTTTTTAAATGAAACCTCCCATACTATATCCTGATTTTGTTCGTAATACATATATCTAGTTATTGCAAACCTTTTCAGCACCATTGAATTTTTTGGAGGGGGTGAAAATGTGGATATTTCTAGTGCAATCTTTCACCCGTCTGCTTATTTTCACCGGCGTGTATGCAGTCATTTTGCGATTTTTTTTTTTCCCACGTTTCCTTACGAAGCACAGGATGGGTTTAAGAACTAAAACTTGAGTTGCCAGGTGCGCCAGATGTTTCTCTTCAATTTGGTCAGGAAAAAAATTCGATTTTCGAAAGCTGAAAAAAATGGTTCAGGGACAAGCCACTGGGTCCTGAAAATTTCTGGACCCAAAGCCACGGAGGGGTTGTGGGAGCCATTGCTGGGCAACGAGTAGTTGCCTACCAACCAAAAAGTTGCAGACACAACTAGGTCATAGGTTGGTCATTGTGTCCACGTTCGATTGGAATCAGTTAATTCTTTATCATAGAAGTGCCTGCCACAATTAAACAAGACTGCTAGGGATGCTGAGGCCAATCTTCGCAGGGTTTCCACTTGAGAACTAGAGGAGTGAGAGGAAAAATGAATGGAACACTTCGACAGGGAATGACCTCAAGATTATGCCTAAAGAAGTCAGAGCTTTCTATGCCCATTAGTAATGCTTCCACAGCTCAAAACGTGAAAAGTAAGAAAAAACAGTTTTTCGGCCGCTGCTAGACCAAAACCTTGCAGGCACAACGAGGTCGCAGTCCGGTCATTGTGTCCAGAGTTGGTCGGAATCGGTTAATTTTAAAGGGCAGAAATGCTGCCACAAGTAAATAAGACTACAAGAAAGAGGGAAATCGTGATTAACAATAGGAGCAGCACGGAGCTGCCAAAAATCTTGTTAAAAAAATGTTCAGGTACAAGAAGTAAAAGTAACCATTACTTCATATGGAAGTTCAGGTTATAAACTAGTTAATTACAGTATTTGGTGCCAGATATGTGACGCTGGCAGAAGTCAAGAATGCTCTGAAACGGTTGAATGGGAAGGCATCAGGTGTTGATGAGATGAATATAGAGATGATGAAATATAGTGGGGAGTGCAATGAAGTGTTAGTTGGAAATAGGTAAGAACACTTGGGTAAATGATTTTGCAAGAATGCTGATAAACGGTTGATCGAGAAAGCATCGGGTGTTGATGAGGTGTTTGTATAGAGAAGGTGAACTGTAATGGAGAGAGAACAATGAAGTCTTACATAAATATGTTAAAAAGTGTGAATGTGTTGCGTTGCAGCAATAGCATGGGAAAAGACTGACTGTGTCTTTGTACTGAAACAAAGGAGATCGAAGTAAATGACAAATTTATTGCGGCATATGGCTGCTGAACGTTGTAGAAAATGTATATCATAGAGCTGGTAAAGAATGCCTCTCAGTGTCTAGTGAGTGGTAAAGAATGCCTCTCAGTGTCTAGTGAGTGATGAACATGATGACTTTAGCAGTGAGGGGATATATGGATCATGAATTTGCAATGAAACATAGAAAAAAACGTATGTGAAAAGGACTATAAGTTGTTTAAGGCATTTCTGGAGTGGAAAAATTGCATGACAATGTAAAAAGAGAAGGACTGTGGAAGTCTTTACATATGTGAGGTGTGGATAGAATGTTGCTGAATGATGTTTCGATTGATATGACGGATGATGGCAGTGAAGCGTGAGTAAGGGTAGGGTGGCATCTGAGTGGTTTAAGATCAAAGTTTGAATGACACAAGATGTGTGATGCCCTTATGGCTATTCATTGTATATATTTAGTAATGGATATAACAAAAAAAAAGAAAACTTAGCTATGGAGAGAGAGAGAGAGAGAGAGAGAGAGAGAGAGAGAGAGAGAGAGAGAGAGAGAGAGAGAGAGAGAGAGAGAGATGGGGATTATAATGAAAAATGAAGTGCAGAATATCTGTTGTATTCAAACGCGTGTTGCTTGCTGATAATGAACAAGAGGTTTGTTGATTGTCGCAAAGTCTTGGTGATGTCTGTGAGGGTCAAGCTCTGAAAGTAAATGCTAATGAGAGGAATTCATGGTAGTTCAGGAAGAAGTTGACTCCCAGTGTGATGTGGCAGTGAATGGAGTGAGACTTGAACTGGGAAGGGAATTTACGTACTTGCGTGTAGTTAAAAAAGAGTACGGTAGTGCGCAAAGGATGTGGAAAGTAGACTGGCACAGAGAAGTACGTGGCTGATGCTTAGAAGACCTTGCTACTAAACAGTACTCAGGAGTATGGAGACTCCAAGAGGATTGCATAAAAGTGTTTAGTTCTATTATGAGTTTGAGATTTTGGTGTGGCAAGGGAACGAAAAGACAAGAGTAAGACCAGTGAAAACGGGATTACTGAGGAACGTCTGTCGACTAAGTAAAATAGAGTGGATAAGGGAATAAATAATAATTCGTTAAAGATGAGGAGTCTGTTAACAATACTCGAAAGACTGAAGAAAGTGTGCTTGGATGGTATGGTCATCTAAAGACAAAGAATGTAAACAGGATGATGAGCAGGACATACTAAGTTAGTCTGAAAAGGGGAGAATGCGTCATAGGCCAAAAAGAAGGGAGATGCACATGGTAAATGAAAAAGCAAGATAAAGAGATTGATAAGGGGACTGACAGGAGAGTGAGCTGGTTGGATGTGGTATACAGGAGAGAATATGTGACGGGTTTTTGGCACCCCGTTTTTAGTTTGACAGTTGTCGTATTGACTCTTAGATAGGTAATGAGAAACACACCAATAAACAAAAAGGCAAAAATCTTGCAGATGGTCGTAGAGTCGATGTAGCACAGGATTCCGGCGGCTTGAATGGCAAGTTATTAGCATGTGGCTTATTTCCCTGGGCATGCTGTTGATTAGTTCTGCTGTTTTGTACTTTTCTCTTTCTGGACCCTGCCTCACCCCATCCTTAGACAGGAAAAACGAGATCGGTATAATGATGGTGATGATGACACGACAGACCTGGTGTTGCTGGTACGACGAAAGGAAAGCATGCGGAACAACGCAAGTCTTTGGTTCAGATATGAACAGCTAATTGTGATTGGTCAGTATCCATGTTTACACTTTCCTGTGATGTCACTGGCCAGTGGTCAGAGTCAAATTCCGTTATTTGATGTGACGAGTACTTTCTTGGTCATTTTCAAATGTATTGGAGAGAAAATATTTGTTAAAGTAAAAGAAAGGTACAGAAAATTTACTTCCTTACATTACAATTTTTGAGGGAGTGCCAGAAGTAAAAGCAAAAATACAGTAAATGAGAAAGAGCATGGTGTTCAGCTTTTAAAATCTTTTAGTCCTGTGATTTGGCGTGCCAAGAACGGAAAGAGTAACGAACCATTTTCCTTGAGTTTACAGCCTCTCAGATTCTTTCTAACATTCCTCTTCTCCTTCGCACTTCACTTATTGGTCATCTCATGCTCCGACTTTTGCTTTTCTCTCTTTGTGTTCTCACCCAACCCTTTGTACCGTCTCTCGTGGTGTTCATCTCCTGCGTCTCCCAATCTTATCTACCGACCTCCATTTCTTGGTGTGTATGTGTGTGTGTGTGTGTGTGTGTGTGTGTGTGTGTGTGTGTGTGTGTGTCTCTCTCTCTCTCTCTCTCACACACACACACACACACACACACACACACACACACACACACACACACACACACACACACATTAAACTTAAAGCTGTCCTTCTACTACAGAAGACGAAGCCAACTAGGATCAAAAGGATAGTGTGTTTCTCATTGCCTTTGGTGCCAGCGTGTGTGACTACGCAGACCAATCCTGGATATGCAAAATTTGTCACACAATCGGCATGTCAAGTCCGGGTTTGCTGGGAAAACTCTGTTTTTGTCATGCCTCTGTTGTCTACGCTCTTCTCTGGCCAGGTTTCGAGCTTCTTCGAGATGAATGGTTTCTTTGCTGCAGCGGTCTCGCCATAGTTTTTTGTCCGAGGTATTGGTTTGAAGTTCTTTTGGTATTATGTTGCATTTCGTCAGAGTTGTCGTTATATGTTCTTTATATCTCTTCTTCTGTACCCCTGGGTTGCCGCATGCTGCAGAAGGTTGGCTAAACAGAACCTGGCGAGGAAGGTGGTATTCAAGCATGCGGAACAAGTGCCCAACCCACCTCAGCTGTTTTTTTTATTTAGCATGGTTTTTGTGCTAGCTGACCTCACTTACTGGAGAATTTGTGAGTGAGGAACGTTATCCTCCCATGTGAGTCCTAGGACGTGCTATAAGCATCGAATGTGAAACGACTCAAGCTGTTTGATGTAGGTAGTTTAGGATTTAGCACCGTATAAGACGGAGGATACAGCCATTTATACTAATACCTTTGTCTCGATTCTGTAGTTGCTGTTTTCAAAGACTCTTGACCGGAGAAGTACAAAAGAGGCTGAGGCGAGAGTGATTCGTGCAAGGACTTCTGCATCAGTGTTATATTTATCTGTGAGCACACTTCCAAGGTAGGTAAAATTCTCCACCTTTATATTTTCGCCATATATTTGAAATGCAAGAGGTGTTGCTGGATTGTTTAATGAGATATTTCTGTTTTATTGGCATTTATTCGGAGCCCCATTGCATGGTATATGTTGGAGACGACCGTGAGACGCTGTTGTAGAACTTTTGAGGTGTATGCAAGGACAGCACAGCCATCAGCATATTGTAGCTCTAGGAAGTAGCCAGTTCAGTCACTGTTTGTGCTTGAAGACGTCTGAGATTGAATCCCGTCTAGACGGAACTGGATTTTTATTCCATCATCATGGTTCATCTGCTGGTGACCGAACACCCTAACACACACACACACACACCCACCCACCCACCCACCCACCTGGTGCTGAATCTGGATTCTCTCGGGTTTATACTTATTTCAGGCAACTTCCTTACCAAGCTATTTAATTGTATGGCAACATGACAGCCTCATATGCCTTATAGTTTTCAGCTGCGTCTAAATAAATATAGGTGATGTAATAAGCAAGGTAATAAACAAAATCATCGTAAAGGAAGTAGTTCCAGGAAACATCCTGAGCCAAAAGCAGTTTGTGTACCAAAGTTCTGAATAATTTCTTTTACGTCCTGTTCCTATCAATATCCATCATGACGACGGTAAGTAGTACGTTGTTATGTCATCTACAATTCTGTGGCCAGTGAGATATCACATTAACATATGACCAGAGACTAATGTCGCCTGTCGGTAGGAAGTAATAATTTTCAAAGTTTTTGTGACTCATTTTCAGTTGAAATTAATCGTCATGCGGTAGCTGGAATTTTTAATGCAAAAGCCTTCCTTACCATAAGAGGAATAATTTTGAACGTTTTCTCTCTCAAGCTCCTAAATTCCCTCTGAGTTAAAAAAAAGTCGCCCAGCGTTAGGTATAAATTCAACAGAATATTAATGTTCTTCAAATCATGAGAGAGTATATAAGAGAGATGCATCATACTAACGTGAATAATAAAAGCTGTTCTAACCCCTTCCCTCCGAGAGACCTCTTGGCTGCATAAAATCGTTTGACAGTAGTTGCGGTATGTTAAGAGACGGCGAACTGTCCAGACTAAAGTAAGTTGTTCGTTACACCTGAAGAACAGCAGGTCTCGAGAAGAAACATCATCGTACTGAAAGTGTTAATCTCAACGAGGACGATGGACAAACATCGAATTAGCAATTTCATATTATTCATGGTAACTGTACACGATTATTTCACTGTATGACATGTCTCTGGCACTGCAGATGTTAGAAATAATCTTCCTTCTTGTGTTCAGCACGATATTTTTGTACTGCGTTGTTCTACCTTCAAGTCAAATGTTTTTTTTTTTCAGCACTGAAAAGCTCTCTCATACCGATGTGGTTACTAATGATCAGGGAATGATGTGCAGATAGGAAGAGGGAATAACAAAGTGAAGGGAATAGGGGTAAATAGACTGAAGGCGTTGAGGTGACCAGAGGAAAGGTGATGTCGTGGATGTAGGGGTTTGGGAGGAAGGGAGGAATAGACTATGATGGAACATATGAAGGGAGAAGCTATTCTTCGCGACTGCTTTAATCCCACTTATAACATAATTGTCGCCCGCGTCAGGCAACTAAATTCAGCTTAGGATAAACTCTTTACTAGTGAAGGGAGAGAAACCATCTCCGTTAACCCTGCAGTCGGACGCCGTAGTCTTTAATTCAATACTGCTTCCGTCAGGTAATTTTTCGTAATGTAGGAAAGGCAATGCGTACAGAGGGGGTCACAGGAGAGTGTTTCTAATGGAGATTGGTTCATTTCCATTACTTCCTCCCCCTCTTTCTGCTTCCCTTATTTTCAGACATTTAATAATTGAATCTTCGCTTCTTTCTCGTACCTTCTATCTTATTACTCCCCATTACTTTCTAGTTATATCCATTTTCGCCCTTTTTATGCTCAATTCATTCCACTCGTTGTGCCTACAGAACGCGAGTATACAGTACACATGCGACAAGACCTACACAAAGCTAAACAACAATAGTTCTTCAGTATTTTTACTGTTTTACAAGAGAGTCACTGCTTGGTAAAAATTAGGGTTGACAGTTGACATATTTGAAATAGTTCCTGCCAACAACTGATCTATTTCTAATATAGATGTCCTCTACATTAGAACCCATTCCTCGACTGACAAGTCACCAGCTGATGAGTGCAAGTGTTCGATATAGAAAGGTATTGGGCACTTGCAGTCGATGGTGGTCTGTTGGGCGAGGTCCTTCGCTTTTTGAACATATTATATAAATACATTATACCATCTTGTCTAAATTGTTCTAATTACAGTAGGGCCGACAGCTGATGTATATGGAAATGTTCCTGACTCGTCTGGTTCCCTTTCATATATTGATGTCCCGTATATTAGGTTGTGCCGTGACTGACAGTCGCCAGGTGATGGGTGCAGGTATGTAATGTAGACATTACATATCTGCAGTCGGTGGAGTTCTCTTGGTCAAGGTATTTTTACCATTAGTGTAGGTCTAGCTATTTGTCTTTTTAGGATTTAGTATAGGTCAGCGATTTGTTTGTTAGGTGATTAGCTTTAGGGTCTTTAGATTAAGTTTTTCTTTACAAGTAACATAATATCTAAAAAATATAAAACTAAGAAAAAATAAATAAATAAAAAAAATAAAAAAATAAAAAAAAATTATTATACATATGTACGTGTGCATGAATATGTCTGTATATATTCATGGAAGTGTATATCTATCTATCTATCTATCTATCTATCTATCTATATATGTATATATATATATATATATATATATATATATATATATATATGTGTGTGTGTGTGTGTGTGTGTGTGGCCTTAATGACCAGGGGCTTTGGCCCCAATGGTCGATAGGCCAAAAAAATATATATATATATGGCAAACGTTTTAGTAAAGTCAGTCTGAGAAGAACACAGAAGTCTGAAGAATTTCACTTTAGTTATTTGTCATTTATACATTTATTCCGCTTCCAGCAAAGCTGAGGGAGATACTTGTTCTACATGGCTATCTTCATACACATTTTTCCCGTCTCGACGCTCTGAGGCAACCATCGAACTGCAGAAATCATCTCTAACCACTTAAAAGCCGCTTAAGAAAGACCCCTCATATTGAAAGGGTTAATGAGAGCTCTTTGATCTCTCCCCTCCATGTATGTAAACTCCTTTGGAAACAGCAAGGGTAAAATGTAGGAAAAAGTCATTGCACAAACGTGGTAAATATTGGCTGTTCGAACCTTCTGTTGTATTTACCTGCCTAATGCATTAATTCAGTTTATTAAAGACCTTTTGTATCTAAGGGGTTGATGAAGGCGTTATCTAGCCCATGCAGTACCATATATCATCTAGATATAGCAAGACAAAACTAAAGAAAAAAAGTACTTACAGTGACGGTTTTAATACTGACTGTTCGAACGCTCTGTCACGAACTCGCGACACTGTATCGTCATTATTATTATGGGAGACTAGGAATATTAGTGGAAAACCCCGTGTAACTGGCTCAGCTAACCATCCCTTGACAGCACTCCCATTTGTCATTGTTTCGTGAGTGACTGTCCTTATGCACGACGTTTGCTTATCGTTGAGCGATATTATTATGTACGAATGCCGTTCGCACGCCCCTCTATCCATCGGGGCTGGAAGCCACACCCATATCTCATGTATCACGCCTGCTGGCGTTAGAAACAGCCATTTGGAGAGTGACAGCCACCTGGGACAGACGTACACCAGGATAGTGTGAGGATTCCCAGGGACACCTCATGTCTTGATCTGCAGGTCATTGTAGTTTTGCGATGCCATACCTGTCCAACCACCATAGTTAGTTGGAGAGGGAGAGATCAAATAGATGGATGTACGGCAGGGCAGTGCAAGAAGTGGTTCGCGAAAGGCCCTTCACGTCTCGATCTGCGGGTCATCTTAGCTCTGCAACGCCATACCTCCCCACTCACCGTAGTTAGTTAATGATGGGCAGTCCCGAGAAACGAACATCTGGAGCAGTGTGAGAGAACTGTGACCGGCAAATCACATAGTTTCCTTGCAGTTATTGACTCTATTCTCGATGTTGGCAGCCCGAGAGATGGAAGTTCAGGACAGAGCAGTGCAGGATCATGTAAAATAGTAGTGTTCTTGCTACTGTGCGATTTCATATCGTCAATTAACATTATTTTCTTTCTGTATTTGGGGCTGAAGCATGGAATATGGGTGTAGAGGAGAAGAAGAGTTTGAATGTAATGGAGATGGGTTGTCTGGAGTATGTGTGGAGTGACACGAATGGATCGAGTGAATAATGATGAAGTGCGAAGGAAAACGAGTTATGCAGGAGATGACTGAACGAGTTGAACATAGAGTGTTGCAATGGTTTGGGCATATGGAGAGAATGAATGAAGAGCGATTTGTGAATAACATAATTGGGTCAGACGTGAGAGAAGTAAAGCTGAGAGGAAGACCACAAATAGGATGGATGGACAGTGTGATGAGAGTATTAGATGCGAGAGGGATGTCTATAGAGCAAGGAAGAGTGGCTGCACGTGACAGCGATGACAGGAGAGAAATTGTGAATGAATAAATGGTGACATGGCCCCGAGAGGTTATTCTCCCGCATTTGGTCCGATTAACTGATTACAATAGGTCAGGTGCGGGGAGGGGGTGGGTCTATTATGATGAGGCAGGGGTAAACCAGCTCTACTGTCGACTGAATGTGCAGTTGACTCTCGTGCGGTGTGATGCGGTGAGGATCTGTCCCTTCTTCCCCTGGGGCTGACTACGAGTAATGTGTGTGTGTGTGTGTGTGTGTGTGTGTGTGTGTGTGTGTGTGTGTGTGTGTGTGTGTGTGTGTGTGTGTGTGTGTGTGTGTGTGTGTGTGTGGATGAGTAAATTGGGAGTGTGTCGTCCTGTCTCGGTTATCGCCCTTTTTGGGGGGAAAGCAACCTACAGTAGGTATAAAGATAGATTTCTATGTTGAGGGTTGTAGCTAGCTTGATTGCGTGAGTGAGTGCATTTACTTACTTGAGATTCTTGAAATGTAAGAATTTATTTTCTGTTTATCTGTCTATTGCCAGACGCCTCAATTCCGTATGGGGTGGCCACAAACAAATCGCCTCCATGTCACCCTGTCCATCACCATTTCACTGCCTTGCTCCCAGCTCACACCCCATTCTCTCATGTACCTTTCCACTCCATCCCTCCATCTCATCCTCGGTATCCCCCTCCCTCTCCTCCCACCACCTCACTCGCAAACACTCTCCTCGATAGTCTCTCGCTCTCCATCCTCTCCACATGGCCAAACCATCTCATTGTATTTCTCCTAACGCTTTCTATCACATCCACATCCACACCACAACGCTCCTTTACTTCCTCATTTGCCAGTCTGTCTCTCCACGTAACTCCACGTGCTTCTCTCAAATAACTGATTTCCACTGCTCTCACTCTTGACTTGTGTCCTTCCAGCAAGGCCCAAGCTTTAGTTCCATACGCTAGAGTCTGGATTACAATACTGTCATGCAGTGACTTTTTTACTTCCATGATCACTTCTCTGTTACTTATCACAGCTTTCAAGGAACCAGCAACCTTTCGTCTTTGTTTTACCCTTTTAAGCATTTCACCCGATAAACTTCCATCCTTACTCATCACACTGTTCAAGTACTTAAATGCACTCACATTGTCCATTTCCTCCTCATCCAACCACACTGTAAATTTAATGGCTTCATTTCTTTCGAAGACCATAACTTTACTCTTCCCTTCATTCACATTTACATTCCGTTTCTTCAACACTTTTCCAGACTCATTCACCAAGTCTTGCAGTTCCATTTTGTATTCATTTAACAATATAGTATCATCTGCAAAAAACAGTACAGAGAGTTTCCAAACACTACCCTTTTTCATTAGGGTTGCTCCAACACCCACTGCCTACCCTGTATATCTTTTATAACCCCATCAATATACGGATTGAACAATCACTGGGACATGACACAACCTTGTTTCAATCCAACATTCACAAAGAAAAAATCACTCAGTTCACACTATCCCATGCACTGCAGCATTAGCATTCTCATACACTCTCCTCCTCTTACTGACTCCCTTCAACCTCTGTCTCTTCGCCGCACTGTTGCATCTTTATCTCTGTTCTATCGCTACTTTAATGGTCACTGCTCCTCTGAACTGTCTGCTTGCATTCCTCCACCTCTACGACGGGCGCGTAGCACCCGTCTGGCAGCAAACTCTCATCCCTTTTCTGTCCAACTCTCTAATGCAAGAGTTAACTGTTACTCCCAGTCTTTCATTCATGCAACAGGTCAGCTCTGGAACTGTCTCCCTCTGTCTGTATTTCCTCCTGCCTATGATCTCCAGTCTTTCAAACGCAGTGTGTCCAGGCATCTCAAAATGATCGGATCTTGAATTTGGCTCTCTATTGTATTTTGTTTTTCTCTTGGAGGGAACTGTTACTGCGGGCTCATGGCCTTTGGTTCCTTCTTCCTCGCATAAAAAAAAAAAAAAAAAAATACTCGGCATGGCATTCAGCAACTTCCCATTTACTCCATATATTCTTAATACTTTCCACATTCCTTGTCAATCAACCCTGTCATATTCTTTCTCCAAACCCATGAAGACCCCATACAACTTCCTTCCCTTCTCTAAAATCTTTTTCACTGAAGACCTAAGAATGATTATCTGTTCTACACAATCTCTTCGCTTCCTAAAACCTCCCTGTTCTTCTCCGACTAGGTCCTCTGTTATTTTCCTAACTCTGTCAATAAGTATCCTGCCATATACTTTTCCTATAAGTATCCTACCATATACGGTACTTTTCCTATTACACTAAGAAAACAAATGCCCCTATGATTACTGCACACTTCGTTTCCCCCCTCCCCCCTTTTTTGGTGCAGAGGAATAATTATACCTGACTTCCAATCCTCCGGAACTCTACCTTCCTCCTAGGCCAATCCACAAAGCTTTCATATCCATTCTACTACCATCTCTCCCCCTCCCCATGCTTCACCACACACTCCATCAATTCCTGGGGCTTTCCCCCTTTTGACTTTATTCATTGCTTCCACTACTTCCATTCCACTGATTTCTTCCTCTCTTCTCATCTCCCTCCTCCCAGCCATTCCTCAGCCACTTATACTAGCATTACTTTGATTCTTTATGTTCGACAAATTCTTAAAGCGTTCTCCCCATCTGCTCACTTTCTCTCCCTTCTCCAATAGTAGTCTACCATTTTTATCTCTCACTCCCCAGCTTACTTCTTTATCACCCTGTCTAACTCTCTTTATCTCTTTCCAGAACATTTCCTTGCATTCCCACCACTTTACTTTGAAATTCCTTCCAAATTCCTCATCCACTTTCTACTTACGCTCTCTTGCTAATCTTTTCACCTCTCTCTTCCCTTCTATCTCTCTCTTCCATCTTTCAACTTCCTCTAATCCCCCGTTTCTCATCCACTCATTATGTGCTTTCTTCTTTCGCGCCACAGCCTGTCTCACCTCTTCATTCCAACAAGCTGTTCCTTGCATCCCCTTTCGTCTTCTCTTTACCCTACACACAACCTCATATCCTGCACAGATTTCTTTTGTGAACAACTTGCACACACCTTTCACATCCATCATCTGCTCCAGACCATATTTACCCAGTCGCTCCTCGACTTCTCTCTTATTCATTTTGCTGTAATTAATACATTTACAGTTCTTCACTACTGAAATTGATTAAACGTAAAATCGTGTTTCACTTTTCCATATTTTCACTTAATTTTCTTAATCTCAGTTTGAACAAACCTTTTTCTTGATATTAATGACAACTGTTAGTTAATCTAATTCTTTCATTTTAATTCGTTATAAATTCGTTGTGCAAGCTAAGAGTTGCAGAAGCAAGAGTTTGGATTAGTATTAGTAGGTTCCAGGGTAAAATTTATTATATTCGTCAGGGGGCAAGGGTCATTTTTTCTCTCACAGGCCTGACAGTACACATCCAGCATCCGTGAGTGATTATTCCTAGTTGTGTAGAGTTTGAAGAGAACGTTTATAAATCTCTCGTTTTCTGAGATCAGCGATGTAATCCAGAAAAAGGAAATCAAGGAATTTGAATGTAGAGAGTGAGAGCAATGCGAGTATAAGTGGTTGCGGAATGGCTGGGAGAAGAAGAGATGAGAGGAGGGAGGAAGAGATCAGTAGGGAGGAAGTAGGGGAAGCAATGAAGAAAATCAAGATGGGAAAGGCCCCAGGAATTGATGGAGTGCGTGGTGAAATGTTTAGGTATGGGGGTGAGATTGTTGTGGAGTGGATATGGAAGTTGTGTAGATTGGCTTGGGAAGAGGGAAGGGTTCCAGAGGACTGGAAATCAGGTATAATTGTTCCTTTATACAAAGGAAAAGGGGAGAGAGAAGTATGTGGTAACCATAGGGGAATTTGCCTTCTTAGTGTGACTGGTGAAATATATGGGAGAATACTCAATGATAGGGTTAGGCATATGACAGAGGAGCTAGTTGGAGAAGAACAAGAGGGATTAAGGAAGGGAAAAGGGTGTGTAGATCAGATATTTGTTCTAAGATGGTTAGTGGAGAAGTATCTAGAGAAGGGAAACAAAGTGTATGCTGCCTTCATGGACTTGGAGAAAGCTTATGACAGAATAGATAGGCAAGGTATGTGGAAGGTATTAAGAATATATGGGGTGGAGGGGAAATTGTTGAATGCTGTGAAGAGTATGTACGAAGGAGCTAGGGCTACGGTGCGAGTGCATGGTGAGCTGAGTGAGTTCTTTTATCTCAATGTGGGACTGAAACAGGGTTGTGTGATGTCTCCATGGCTGTTTAATATATACATGGATGGGATTGTGAAGGAGGTGCAAGGTAGGGCAGTGGATGTGGGGGTGGCTCTAATGAATGAGGGTGAGATTTGGAAGATTCCGGTGTTGCTGTTTGCTGATGATACAGTATTGTTGAGTGAAGATGAATGGGAGCTGCAAGGTTTGGTGAATGAATCTGGGACAGTGTGTAGGAGGAGGAAGCTGAAAGTTAATGTAAACAAAAGTAAAGTTATGGTGTTTGAGAGGAATGAAGTCACAGAATGTACAGTGAGGTTGGATGGTGATGATATGGAGAATGTGAGTGCATTCAAGTACTTGGGTAGTGTGATGAGTAAGGATGGAACTTTGGGGGATGAAGTGAGTGAAAGGGTACAGCAGGGAAGGAATGTCGTTGGTACACTGAAAGCAGTGATGAGAAATAGGGAGGTGAGTATGGAAGTTAAGAAGTCACTGCACGATAGTATTGTGATCCCTACCCTAACGTATGGAAGCGAAGCGTAGACCTTGCAAGAGATCAACAAGTCAAGAGTGAGAACAGTGGAAATGAGTTACTTGAGAGGAGCATGTGGAGTGACATGGAGGGGCAGGTTGACGAATGAAGAAGTGAAGGAACGTTGTGGGGTGGATGTGGATGTGGTTGAGAAGATTAGGAGAAATACACTGAGGTGGTTTGGACATGTGGAGAGAATGGAGAATGAACGATTGACTTAGAGGGTGAATGTAGGTGAGGTGGAGGGAGGGAGAGGGAGGGGTAGACCGAGGATGAATTGGAGGGATGGAGTTGAGAGGTATATGAGGGGGTGGGGGGTGAGTTGGGGGGAGGGTAGTCAAATGGTGGGTGACAGAACGACTTGGAGGCGTTTTGTCTGCGGCCACCCTTTGCGGGATTAGGGCGTCGGGCTATAGATAGATAGATAGAAAACTTATTTAAATTATCCCCATTGATAAGTGACCTGTATCCCTTTTCCCCCGTGACAAGTGGTGACCTCACTAGGATTTTAACTCCTAGCTTTAAAGAAATGAAATAGTAAGAAACTCATTCACTCGTAGCTACTTGTTTGTTATGATTAAATTTTACAGGCACTAGCGTTCTGGTGGATATTGTTTAACAGGTCACTATCCCTGCCTTATTAACTATTGTGACAGTCTTTCCCCAATTGTTTGTGGATTCCTTTTTCGTGTTTACTAGTTTAACTAACGTAAACTGGTCACCACCAGCCTGTACCTATACTGTCAACTTTTGAGTTATTAACATTTGACTGCGAAACAGCACAGTTCATACGTTGATTCTTTTTCAGTACTTTTCTCCCTTGACCTGCTGCTTCACGATTTTCTTCTCAATATTTTCTTTAGTCCACTCAGTATGAGTTAGCACCATGTCTTCTAACCTGTTTATACAGGAAGCCAAGGATATGAGGTTTATTGATCTACAGATCAGTGAGATTGTTTCCAGAGGCATTTATCCAGGCAGCATCTTTTTACACAGATTCAACATTGGCAGATGTCATGCCAGAACCTCTGTTTGACCTAATAATGGGGAACATTAATGGAATCAAAAATAGCTGCACCGTGGAAGTTGCTACACAGACTATGGCTGCTGCAGTAACACTAGCCATGGTCAAGGCTCCAAACTGTGCCATCCCGTTGACCATTGAAGTTCTGCAGTTTGATTTGTAGTCAAGATGTTGTCCAGGAACAACAGTCCGACCCGACACTTGCCATAGTGCTAAAGAAACTGAAGGGTAACGTGATCAAACATTCACAGGGAGGTCATGCCAGGTTCCTTTGCAAACGAGGATGGCTGTATGTGAGTCACAAACACCTCAAGGAGAGGTTTGAATGCAGTTTGTCATTTCTGTGAAGTACCACCGAGCAGTGTTCGAAATGGATCATTATTCACTGCTGGAAGGTCACATGGGCCAAAAGAAATCCTATGACTGTATCAACGCTGACTTTTTCTGGCCAGGAATGGAATATGAAATGTATAGGCTTGTGCGTTCCTGTAACGTGTGTCAATATACCACTGGCCAAAGGCATGTCTGTCCTGCACCATTGAAATCCATGCCCATAATCTCTGAGCCATTTGAGATAGAGGGCAGTGACAGTTTGGGTGCAAACCTGATGTTTCGCCTGTTGGTTCCACAGGACATGTTTCGTCCTGGACCTGCATATACATATGTACCGTAGATTAAGGGGGAAGCTCGAGAAACTTGCAAAGACATTCAGAGGCTGTGTTTGAATTACCATGTGGTGCTATCGCTGACGCCAGCTTGTCCACATGAGTGTTCACACCTGCACTGGGTGTGAAAATGCGACCTGCCTGGGTTTGCATAGGGATTTTCCAGTGTACCTATAGTAGTTGTAAGTGTAAAGTAGTAGGATGAATGAGTGTGTAGACAAATACTGGCAGACAGTACAGAGACTAAGAGCATATGCACAGATAGCCTAGGGTTACAGTAACACTACCTCCTTTTCAACCTGTGATGGGCTATGGGTTACTGAGGGCCCTGTTAGTTAACTGGCACCCGCCGTGATCCTTTTAATATACCAGGGGTTGATGCTGCAGGGGGAGGATCAGCTGATCTGAAGCATGGTCTTGCAGTGGAGAGAGGGAGCTGGGGACTGACCGACTGCTGTCTCCCTTGAAAACACCAGGCAAGGCTCTGGACTTCCACCCCTCATATCCACACGGTGCCAATGCATTAACCAGGGAACTCCTAGTTCTCCATTTAACAGAGATACAGGGTTTAACCAGGAAACAATTTTTTTTTTTTTTTACGTGTCCGACTCTGGGCAGAGGCTCAGGGCCTATTTTTTGGGGACAGTGGCCTATCCCAAGGCCCAGTAGTCCTCCTATACCTCCACATGTCACCACTTCGGCACTAACACCCACCGTCCATATTGAATACATGCTAGGGCTGTCTCATACAGGACTGGTGTACTGGTATTAGCAGGGGTACTTTTACATGTCGGCGGGCCATCTGGTAGATCAGGAAAGTCTGCTTTTTAGGAAATTCAAAACTGTTTCCTGCTCCAGCCGGGATTCGATCCTGGGTCCATCAGGACTGCATGCCGCCTCTCTACCGATTCAGCCACCGCCTCCCCCACGCTCTCCCAAACTCATCCACCAAGCCTTGCAGCTCCCCTTCTAGGCAATATGTCAACGCAAGAACTAGCACGTTTCCTGGTAAACAATATACTATCTCTATCTATCTATTGCCAGACGCCTCAATCCCGTTTGGGGTGGCAACAAACAAATCGCCTCCAAGTCGCCCTGTCCCCCGCTATTTCACTGCCCTGCTCCCAACTCACACCCCCCTCTCTCATATACCTCTCCATCCCATCCCTCCATCCCATCCTCGGACTCCCCCTCCCTCTTCCCCCCTCCACCTCACTCACATACACTATCTTCGTCAGTCTTTCACCCTCCATCCTCTCCACATGGCCAAACCACCTCAGTGTGTTCCTCATAACGCTTCCTATCACATCCACATCCACACCACAACGCTCCTTTATATCCTCATTCGTCAGCCTGTCTCTCCATGTGACTCCACAGGCTCCTCTTAAATAACTCATTTCCACTGCCCTCACTCTTGACTTGTGTCCTTCCAACAACGTCCAAGCTTCACTTCCATACGTTAGAGTTGATATCACAATACTGTCATGTAGTAACTTTTTCACTTCCATGCTCACTTCCCTGTTTCTTATCACTGCTTTCAAAGAACCAGCAACCTTTCTTCCCTGCTGTACCCTTTCAAGCACTTCACCCTCCAAACCTCCATCCTTACTCATCACACTACCCAAGTACTTAAGCATACTCACATTTTCCAATTCCTCACCATCCAACCTCGCTGTACATTCACTGACTTCACCCCTCTCAAAGACCATCACTTTACTCTTCCCTACATTCACCTTTAGATTCCGTTTCTTACACACTCTCCCAAACTCATCCACCAAGCCTTGCAGCTCCCCTTCGTCTTCACTCAACAACACAGTATCATCTGCAAACAACAGTACAGGGAGTTTCCAAACACTATCCTCTCTCAAATAAGATTTAATGGCTACATCATATAAATGAACCTTTGGCTGGCAGCTGAATCTCAGCCTGAGTTTGCTGTTAGCATATAATTATGTGGACTAATAGGAAGGGGTTGATTATAATTTGGTACAGGAAGTTTTGTCACATTGACACTATTAATGCTCCACCAAGATTTATTTCACAGGTACAGTTGACGAGTGTAGCAGTCCTGCCGTGCGGGTCAGCTGATTGTCTCCACTGCGCCCTGCCAACACTTCTCTGCCCTCTCATCTCCACATTGCTATTAATTTGAATTACACAATTTTGCACAGTGATACAGTTACGCTACAATTGTCGCACCTACACCGTGCGCTGCATACACCACACTACATAACAGTTAGTTGTTAAAGTAATTGTAGCAAACTTTCGCTCAGTTTGACCTGAGTAAAGGATTTTTCACCATCGTCACGGAGCTTTAGTCTCTCAAGCTTACGGTCATTAACATTTACATGAGTTTTTTACGGTCACTGATGACAATGATTTTGTCCTGTTGCAGGGTAGTACATATGTCATACTGTGAATCGTGTGTGATCATATTATATCTCTTGTAAAATCTGCTTCCAAGAGATTAGGTGTGCTAAGCCGACTCCGTTCCTTCTTTATCCCTGCACAATTGTTGACTCTATACAGGGGGTTTTATCCTCCCCTGTGTGGAGTACAACTCTCATGTGTGGGGAGGCTCCCCACATACAGCTCTTCTCAAAAGGGTGGAGTCAAAGGCTTTTCGTCTCATTATCTCTCCTCCTCTTACTGACTCCCTTCAACCTCTGTTTCTTCGCTGCACTGTTGCATCTTTATCTCTTTTCTATCACTATTTGAATGGTCACTGCTCCTCTGAACTGTCTGCATGCATTCCTCCACCTCTACGACATGCGCGTAGCACCCGTCTAGCAGCAAACTCTCATCCCTTTTCTGTCCAACTCCTAATGTAAGAGTTAACTGTTACTCCCAGTCCTTCATTTATGCAATAGTTCAGCTCTGGAACTGTCTCCCTTTGTCTGATTTCCTGCTTCCTATGATCTCCAGTCTTTTAAACGCAGTGTGTCCAGGCATCTCGAAATGATAGGATCTTGAATTTGGCTCTTTCTTGTATTTTGTTTTACTCTTGGAAGGAACAATTTTGCGGGCTCGTGGCCTTTGGTTCCTCTTCCTCGCATAATATATATATCATCATCATCATCATCAACCGTTTGAGTATCCACTGCAGGACCGGCCTATCTCGACCTGAAGTCGGGACGATACAGCCAATGTATCTCTACCAAGTGGCTTAGGCTATCTAGTACAGATTGTATGTAGGGTGAGAAGTGCATGTTAGTGTAATTGTAGTGGCTTTGGATGTGTTTGTAGTCTGTCAACCAAGTGTAATCGGCCCGCGCAAGCCGCCTGGGTGCAAGCATATTTTATAGTAAGCGACACTGGTTCAACCACAGCACCCCTGGTGTACGCCAATGCAATACGTGGCCGGGTGAACACTCCCAAAGTTTATTATCCTGGCGGGGAGCGAACCCTGGCTCACCCGTGTGCGAAACGCACACTTTACCACTGTACCACAGAGGCTCCAATATATATATATAATCCCTCTTCAAAAGTATAAGAGGTTCATGATCTTTCTGGAGTAGAAAGAATGATTGAACTAGAACAAATTGTATTAGAGTATTTTCGTTTTTTATCTGCAATCTTATATATATATATATATATATATATATATATATATATATATATATATATATATATATATATATATATATATATATATATATATATATATATATACTAGCAGGCGTACCCAGCGATTCAGGATGATTGCAGATAAAAAACGAAAATACTCTAATACAATTTGTTCTAGTTCACTCTTTCTTTCTACTCCAGAAAGATCATGAACCTCTTATACTTCTGAAGAGGGATTATAAGAGGTCCAGGAACTTTCTCTTTCAGCTTTTGGACTAATGCACAGTATTTACGTGCACTTTTTTACTATTACAGGTTATCTCAAATGACCTCTGACTGGTGACCGCAAATGACCTCGGAGGTCAACCTCACATAGACTACGTCCGAACAGAAGGTCATGCGAGTCTCCATGCCAAAAATCGGACTGCAGGAGTACCCGGCGTTGCCTCGGCCAAAAAAGCGTACACTTTACCGGTGACCTCAAATGACCCAGATCTGAATTTTAACCCTGCTAGAACCATCCTTGGGGCACCCTGATTCAGAATATATGTGGGTCTGAGGGTCTCTGGCCCTTCGTTTGGGTGTGATGGAAGGACAAACAAACAAACAAACAATGCCACTCTTCTATAAATGTACGAGTATAGATATATTTTGCTTCTGTCAATTTTCCAGAGTAAAATGTCTTTTTAATGGGGCGTAATGTCACGATTTCGCAACACTGCATTATTATTATTATTATAATTATTGTTATTATTATTATTATTATTATTATTATTATTATTGTGAGAGACCATGGATATTAGAGGAAAACACAGTGTAATTCGCTCAGCTAACCATCCCTCGACAGCACTCCCATTTTAACAGATTTTCTATGCACGATGTTAGTGTATCGTTGAGTATTATTATTATGCATATACCTTTCACACACACCCATAAGTGTCGGGGCAGGGAGCCACACCTATCTCTCATGTATCAAGCCTGCTGGCATAAGAAACAGTCAGTTGGAGAGGGACAACCAGCATGGAGAGACGTACAGCAGGACAGTGTGAAGATTCCCAGCGACACCCCATGTCTCGATCCGCAGGTCATTGCAGTTCTGCGACGCCATACATCTCTACCCACTGTAGTTTCTTCGAGAGGGAGAGCTCCCACGGACGGATGAATCGCAGGACAGTGCAAGAAGTGATTCCTGGAGGCCCTTCACGTCTCGATCTGTGGGTCATTTTAGCTGTGCAGTGCCAAACCTCTCCACTCGCTGTTGTTAATTAGTGATGGGCAGTCCCAAGAAATGGAAATGAAGAGCAGTGTGAGAGAACTGTGACCAGCAAATCACCTAGTTTCCTTGCAGTTCTTGACCTCGTCCTCGATGTTGGCAGCCCAAGTGATGGAAGTTCAGGACAGAGCAGCGCAACATCGAGCAGCTCTGCCCTCCATATTTCCAAATACCAGCATTTTCTTTGTGTTTTCCAGGTTTAAGAGTATTAGCTAGCTTGATTGTGTGAGTGAGTGAATTTACATGCTTGCGATTCTTGTAACGTAAAAATTCATTTTGCTTTAATTAATAGGTTTACAGTTCTTCTCTTTTGAACTCGATTAAGTTTAAAATCGTGTTTCATTTTGCCATATACTCACTTCAGTTGCATGTTCTTAGTGGGCACGAACTTTTTCGGATATTAATCATGACTGGTAGATAAGCTTGTTCTCAGTTTGAACAAACTTTTTTTTTTAATTAATCATGATTGGTAGTTAGGCTAAGCTTGTTCTTTTATTTTAATTCATAATAAATCCATTGTGCAAGCTAAGAGGTGCAGAAGGAAGAGGTTGGGTTAACTAAGTTCCGAGGATATATATATATATATATAATTAATCATGATTGGTAGTTAGGCTAAGCTTGTTCTTATATTTTAATTCATAATAAATCCATTGTGCAAGCTAAGAGGTGCAGAAGGAAGAGGTTGGGTTAACTAAGTTCCGAGGATATATATATATATATATATATGGGAGCCTCTGTGGAATAGTGGTAAAGTGTGCGTTTTCGTACACTGAAGAACGAGGGTTCGCGCCCCGCCAGGGTAATAAACTTTGGGAGCGTTCTTCTGGCCACGTACTGCATTGGCGGACACAAGGGGTGCTGTGGTGGAACCAGTGTCGCATACTGTAAAGTATGCTTGCACCCAATCGGCTTGCGCGGGCCGATTGCACTTGGTTCACAAACTACACACACATCCAAAGCCACTCCAGCACTACAGTTACAATTACAAGCACTTCTCACCCTATATACAATCTCTACCAGACAGCCTAAGCCTAAGCCTCTTGGTAGAGATACGTTGGCTGTATCGTCCCCACTTCGGTTGGGATAGGCCGGTCTTGCGGTGGACACTCAAACGGCTGATGAGATGATATATATATATATATATATATATATATATATATATATATATAGATAGATAGATAGATAGATATTCATTGTAAAGGGGCAAGGGTCATTTTTTCTCTCAGAGGAAGACAGTACAAATTCAGCATTCATATAGTGATTATTTCTCGCTGTGTACTGTTTGAAGAGGAAGCATATAAATCTCGTTTTCTAAGTTTGGGGACGTACGCCGGAATAAAGTAAAAATTTAAGACTTTAATACTGTAAGTCAAAACTTATTTAAATTTTCAACATCGATTAGTGACTTATATCCCTTTCCCTCAGCGATACTCTTCCTCGCAGACTGCACTTCCTGCTTCTAAATCTCAGAATCCCTGAAGCTTCCCGATCCGGCGTTAATCATCTTCGGATGAATCTATGAAGCTAAGGAAAACTCTCTCGTACTTGAGGGGTTAATAAGCACTATGTCCTATCCCCCCATTCGAAATATCTCTCCTAATGTGTAAAAAAAAAAAAAGAAAAAAAAAAAAACGTCTAAAAGAAGAATAAGCCAGACGAAAAAGTCATCACCGTGCAGGGGGTAATACCGGCTGTTCACAAAGCTGCTTTGAATTCTCTGAAGCTCTTGAAGCCTCCTGCTTTGCCTCATTTGCCGGATAAGAGAAGATGGATGCGCTAGAAAAGAGCAGGGTTGTGAGGAATCTGATTTTACAAATATTATTATTTTTTTCTTTGTGATACGTAATAATGGTGTAATCGTATGCCTGGGCACAATATTGTTAGGGGTGCTCTTGTATGCTTAAGGATTATGTTCTTGTTTTATGTCTTCTTTCTTATCGAATGGACTATTTCTTGAGAGAACCCTAAGTTTTTGCCTTGATTTATTCTGTTTACTTTAGCCTCATAGGAACCGCTCTTAGTTGAACAAAATCTTTATTATAAGGTAGGTAATGCACGTCAATTTTCTCGTTTCAGCTCCTACTCGACATGACGCTTAATGTTTTCCTTTTTTTTTTATTTTGATTCTTTAAATTTTTACCTGCATTTCCGTCGGAAATGACCAATTACTGAGATATTATCACCTCCCCTTTTCTGAATTTCTGACAATTTAAGCATTATGCTATGCTGACCTCAATAATATCCTAACCAACCAGAACAAATAACCAACGTTATCTTAGCCATAGGCCCCACTTTCCAGGAAAAACAAGAGCAGGAGTGAGAGAACACCGGTTGCTCACAGAGGCTCTGGTGTAACTGAGTTGCAAGCATCGCAACCGATGATTAATTCGAGTATAGCACATGACTATCGTACAGGCTGCCGACTGGCTTCATTATATATATATATATATATATATATATATATATATATATATACAGGGTGTAACGCGACGTATGACAAAAACTTACACCAATGATCTATCATGTAATTCTGAGTATATTTTGTTCTATAAACATATGCTCTCTGCGACCCCAGTTCAGTACCCAGCATTCGGCTGTTTTGTGTAAAAGCTCGTCTCTTGCATGTGCCATTGGGTGAGAGCTTCGCAGGGCGACGGGAGACGAGTATTATTAGCTTATACTGTACTATACATAAAAATCCCATACCCTATCAGTACACACGAGTTTTAAGAAGAAACTTTACGTAGTCTATTGATTCTTTAACATCGTCATGCATTCATGCAATTCTTTTGCACATATCGACTGTAATTAAGGATTAGATTCAAATTTTATGGCTTGCAAGGGAGAGAGGACAGGCTGGTGTGTTGTTGCCAGTTTTGTAATATTTGGTTTGTAGGATGTTGCTTCCAGCATTATCATAACACCCACAGCTCATTTACTGAAAAAACGTTATTCTAAAAGGAGATTAGCCTCACTTTAAGTCAGGAAGAATTTTATTAATCACAATTTTTCTGCTGCAAGTAAACGTGGCGCCATTGGGTATCTCCACCTGTGTTCCTCTCTGCAGCTCATCATCGCAGAATCCGTAAAAAAAATACACGATATCTACATATTCTTCATTGCTGTACGTACGTGGCATGCTGATTCATGAACATGTGAAGCTGAACCCGGTGAACAACAGAACGCTGAGAATAGTATGTAAAGTATGTGCCTCCCCTGCAAATGTTCCCGTTCAAATGACAGTGGACGCAGGGTTGCCAAGTTCTTATCAGTCTCGCTAGTTTAGTCCTGAAAACTTGCTAGAATGTCAGATAATAAACACTGCAAAACATCGCTAGAAAATACGATAAAATCTCTAGAATATCACCTAAAAATGGCAAAAATATCCAGAATGTAGCTAGATATCATGTTGCCAGATGTTAGTGCCGCAAGTAGAAGCAAGAAAATAGGTCTAGCAACATAGTCGTTACATTGGCAATCCTGTATCACTGTTCTCACGTCAGCAAATGAAAAAAAAGGTGCCACGTTTACTTGCAGCAGAAAAATTGTTATGAATAATAATATTACTCCTGACTTAAAGTGATGCTAGACACTCCGTACGGTAATGTCCCTTCACTGAATGAGCTGTGGGTGTTATGTTAATGGTGGTAGCAACATCCTACAAACCAAATATTATAAAACTGGCAACAACACACCAGCCTGTCCTCCCTCCCTCCCTACTCCCTTGCAAGCCATAAAATTTGAATCTAATCCTTAATTACTGTCGATATGTGCAAAAGAATCGCATGAATGCATGACGATGTTAAAGAATCAATAGACTACGTAAAGTTTCTTCTTAAAACTCGTGTGTACTGATAGGGTATGGGATTTTTATGTATAGTACAGTATAAGCTAATAATACTCGTCTCCCGTCGCCCTGCGAAGCTCTCACCCAATGGCACATGCAAGAGACGAGCTTTTACACAAAACAGCCGAATGCTGGGTACTGAACTGGGGTCGCAGAGAGCATATGTTTATAGAACAAAATATACTCAGAATTACATGATAGATCATTGGTGTAAGTTTTTGTCATACGTCGCGTTACACCCTGTATATATATATATATATATATATATATATATATATATATATATATATATATATATATATATATATATATATATTTACTGAAGCTTCATTGGAAAAATTGTTTGCACACAGGAGACAGAACTGCAGAACAACCCCCAAAGAAACAGACGGATTATGGTCTAACAGGAGAATAACACCGAAAAAGAACATTAAAAATCCAGACCAAAAGAAGATTAATTGTGACTGTATGTACACACAGGCTCCTATGACGTAACTCTCAGCTGATTTGCTTTTAAGCTGGAAAAGAGTACTAGGGATACCCCATACCACGAAAAGGTTTATGGTGACCGTATTTTCAGTAACACTCAACCTCAGCAGTAGTAATTACTATAGAGGAGGAAACCCGTCCCCGGAGGGGCTCGGGGATGGGTATTGTTTTCACTCGGTTTGTCTGTTTGTTTCTCTGTTTGTCTGCCTGTCTGTTAACAACTTTACGGGAAAACTACTTGTGTGATTTTGACTAAAATTACAGGGATGATGGGCTGTGACCTGACCACCTGATTAAATTTTGGGCCTAACTGGGCCAAGGCTTAGGTTGTATGCCCCAAAAACTTTAAAAAAAAAAAAAAAAAAAAAAAAAAAAAAGAGACGTGTAAAAATCGTTTTTTCGCCGTAACTCCTCTCAATGTCGTGAAATCGATATGAAACCAAAACCTAAAGGTGCATCTTTCAATCTATTACATGCCTTATTACATGAGGGGGGGTCACCTCCCAACTAGCGGATCGGGTCTAAATTTTAACCGGACATAAAATCATCAATTTTCACCCGATTTACTCGAAACTTGATAGGTGACATTTTTGACTAGATATCCTATTGCGTTTATGCGTCAGCATTAAAATGACTGCCGGGGACGAGTTTGCTGTTCATTGGCACCGCTTCTTGTTTGTTTATTTATTTACATATTTATTAAGCCTTTGTTCACTACGTTTGCTGTGAGCGATACTTTTTTCAAAATGGGTGCTTCCGCACACTTTGTGTACAAAGTCACGCTTTCTGAGGCAGCCTGTTACTGGTGGTGGATGTCATACAGTTTTGTTTGCAGTTACAGGTTTAGAGGTAAACTGGTCTTGATGTTGGTTGTAGTACAATTTTTATCATTAGTCACACTTTTTGAGGCAACCTGTATCCAGTAGTAGCAGCTGTGGTACAACTTTTTCCAAGTCATAGCTCATAGTGACACCAATGTTTTTATTTTCCGCTTTAGCCTTTAGAATAAAGATGGGGGTGGGTGGTAAAGGAAAGATGAATAAGCTGGGGGCGGCATACCTGTATTCCAAGAAGGCCATCTGCCTATCGTGCCTTTGCATAAAATGTGCATGAATAATACATGGTTGCACTTGTTGGGTTTTGAACAGATACTGCACACTAGTGATGTACATATGACGGGCCGTAACATCTACCGTAATTACACATTCTTTTTATGTTCGGGACAGAGGAGAGGACAGGAATCATCTGAGAGGAACACAGCAGGGCGATCAACAGGGGAATAATGGGAAGATGTAATAATGACGATGATGATGAAATGGAATATAAGGAAAACAACTAAGCATCAGAAGCAGGAACACACACACACACACACACACACACACACACACACACACACACACACACACACACACACACGCACACAGAGAGAGAGAGAGAGAGAGAGAGAGAGAGAGAGAGAGAGTTTAATAAGCTGAAACACAGTGGAAGACGGGAAACGAATAAAAGAAACTGTTTTGGCTAAACTGAGATATGATCAACTACATTTAGTAACCTAATGATTTGTCTTTTTTTTTTTTTTTTTTTTTTTTTAAATAACAGAACGGAGGAAGGAAAAACAAATGGAAAAAAAAAATAATCCATACACCAGATTACTGGTGTCCTCTGTTCATAAAATATCTGTAACAGTTAGTCTTGAACAGTTGTAGGTTGAAATTTGGAGGAAAACAACTCTGGGGAAGCGAGTTCCAAAGAGATGCAGTTCGGGGAATGAAAGAATTCTGATAGGCAGAAGTTCTGCAATATGGTTGAGTGACATTCCAGTCATGAGCGCTACCAGATGCCCGTGTAGCACGAGGGAAGGCATGGAGAGGTGGCACCATGGACGCAACTTCTGTCTGCGTGAAGGACAAGGAAAAGGAAGAAATATCCAATGTCTCTTGTATTTCTGCCAAACAAATCCTGGTTACGAAAAGAAAATTCTCATGAGCTATTGTTCATTTCACGGGAACGACAGGGAAACGAGACTGCAGTAACTTATCATGTTCTTTGTTCTTCCTGCAGATCAATAGTTTAATTACGAGAGGAAACTGATCGTAAACCGGTTCGTGAGTCAGGTTCCTGAATTTAATGGAAATGAGGATAAAAAAAAGGACTCTGTGACTATCAAACTTTCTCTCAGGTGAATCAAGTCCTATGCGGGTGTTATCAATTTGAGAACTCGTCTGATAGTAGCCTCAATAGAATAACTAAGAAAATCAGTGATATGATTTTTCTACATCATCACCACCACCACCACCATCACCACCACCACCATCCCCCTTACCATATTACTAAGAATAAAAATAGAAAGAGCAGGATCCAGAAAATGAAGCAGAGAAAACGTTGGCATTCTCTCGCTGCTGTAACTCACACCCAGCTAAATAAAATCGTTTGGCGTGAGATGGAATAGAATATTAGTTTTTCTGATCATGAAAAGTTAAGAAAAAAAAACAGTAATCAAAGGTCGCAATAATAAAGGTAAATGTGAGTGCAAGGGCCTTGAAGCGCTTAGCTGTGGTGCTCATCTCCTTAACTGCCCTTTGATTCTGTGGTTAGCTATTTATTCAATAAACTTGATTCAAAGCCACCGTATGAACCAGGTTATCACAGTTACCTCATGTAGATGTTTACCTTAGTTAATCATTTTACCTTCAAAGTCACAAAAGCTGGATCGAAATCTGAGTCAAGTGACGCCAGCTGCCCACATCACTATTCGAAATCGGGCGCTCTCGGGCCGGTAACTTAGTTAAACATCTAATTCATCTTTCACGGTTCGGAATCAGCTGTAGAATATATGGTAAATGGACAGACAAAAAAAAGAGGAAAGAAAAACCTTAAAAATCTGTAATAATTATATGCACACATTTCGGTTGTAATGAGAAATTCGAATGACCAAGAATTACCATGTCACAGACAACCCTTTTCTAGGGGTCTACTAGCACGGGAAAGTATTTCGAGAGAGTTTTTGAGGACTTTAGCTACCAAAATTTCTCTCAGCTGAACAACATCTTCTGGCATTAGTCTGAGAAAATTCCCAAATGCACCATCCTCGGGAAAAATGTTAATTGGGATAGGATGGCTGGGATGAGAAGGTAAATCAGGGTCAGTGTGGAAGGGCATGGTTATGGAACACATGGAGGATTTCAGGAGGACGGTGTAGTGTCTTGGGAAAGGACTATTTATTTCCCTGGTCCCTATTCACATATAATATCCTGATTCCATTTTCAGGGGAAGACTGAGACAACAAACGCTGTCCGCCAGGGGGATCGTTGCTCGCTAGGGACAGAAATACCGGTGGTTCTCTTCTCTAGACCTCCCGTGATAAGATGCGGGTCAAGTCGATGGAAAGAGATCGATAAACAAACAGATACATCTTTATTCTAACCCAAGTTTTAAGTTTGCCCCTTTTATGTTTTTTTTTTTTTCTCTCTCTGATACCGAGTGGTTAGTTTTCCGGGATTCCGTAGATCAACTTCGGCTGATTTTAACCTTCTGGCGAGTTGTTCCTACCATGACAGGGTTAATGGTGACAGCATTGACTCTTTTCAAGCCCCAGTGACTCACTCTAGGAAAATAAAACTGTTTGGCGTTAGCTTTAGCAAAATATTGAATAACATTACTATGAGAGAGTTAATATCAAGTACGATTCGTGTGATTGATCGGGGGGAAAAAATAGATAATTCAACAAGAGAGGAATGTACAAGTTACCGAGTTAGGCGTTTGAATAATTCTGTTAGGAGGTTCAACAACCTTCCCACGTATAACATACTGTTGACCACAAGAAAACGTAATGCCCAATATGAAGTATTGTGTTTATTTGTATATCCATTTTAGAGAGTAGCAAATATTAGAATATGATAATTAATCCTGCTTTGAATTACATTTCTACAGACGATGATTCGCCAAAGTAGACAGTTCCGACTTATATATCTTCGCTCTTAAGCCATACAACCCTACCGAACTATATGGACTGCAGTGCTCATTTCCAAAACCATCAACCTCATATGTTGATTAGTTTTTGCCCCGCGGTACAACACGCGAACTTCGTTAAAGCAGCCATTATCAGGCACCGACACGGTTGGGAGGAGCCAGTGTCAGAGCGTACGTAAGGAAATACAAACATGTGTGATATCACCCCTGTTCAGAGTGTCATCAACTGCCAAGCAAGATAGAAGGAGAAACAAATACCTGATAGTCGAAGAGTAGCGTCGCCTCACTTGGTTATCGTAGGAGACGAACGTACGAAGGACTGAATGTTATCACACACACACACACACACACACACACACACACACACACACACACACACACACACACACACACACATGAAAACCAGAAACAGGTGTCACTGATATGATGAAATGATGAAGACGTCATAGGTGATGTGGAATACAAAGGGCAGGAAGACTTTGGCGGGGGGAAAAAGAACGTGTGCGGCAGTTTAATGAAGAATATCGTCACCACCATCCATGTACTGTAGTGTACGTCTGCTGCTACATTCGTGAACTCTAAAACGAAAAGACATTTGTCCACGTAACACAGCCTAATGAATCTATCCAAAGTAATTGACCTTGCTTGAGCTAAGCTAACCTAATGATTTTAGCCTAACCTAACCTAGCCTAACTTAATAGAGCTTAGTCTAACCTAACCAATTCTAATGAAACTTACATAGTCTAACCTAATGTAATGAACCCAACCAAGTCTAACTTAGCCTAATATAATGGACCTAACTACTGTAATTTAACCTAACCTAACTTAACATAGCTTAACAGACCTAGCATGAAGAATAATGGAAAGAGCTTAATCTTACCTAATCAAATTTATAGGCCTATCCTAAAATGATATGACCTAGTTTAATAGACGCAGCTTAATCTAACCTAGTCTGACTTAACCTAACGTGCCCAAACTTAACGTACCATAACTTTATCTAACCTTACCTAACCCAGGACTATCCTAATCTATATTAGATGACACACAATGGAATCGTGACCTAATCCTGTCGAAACCGCAAGATATTCGTACTCAGACGGTAACTAACCTAAATAGATCATAACACATTTCATAATGTAACTTAACTCTATCAAAATTTGAGTGATGGTTGTCGACTCCCTTACATAACTTATAAACCGTAAACTAGCCTTATCAAAATAATGGCAGCTATAATTGATTGTGACATAACCCTGACCAGAATATGACCAAACATCTGAAGTAATGACAGCCTTATTTAGTAGCTAACCTGACCTTAGCATATAAAGGTAAGTTAACAGTGGCAAAAGTAGTGTATAAATGTCCATACTCTGTTTATTTACCAATTCTCTTATATTATCCATTCACTTTCTTTTTGGCCCTCTTCGCCTTCTCATTTCCTCAAACAATTACCGGTATGTATACGTTTTCTCTCTCTCTCTCTCTCTCTCTCTCTCTCTCTCTCTCTCTCTCTCTCTCTCTCTCTCTCTCTCTCTCTCACACACACACACACACACACACACACACACACACACACAAAACCAAAGCTTAGTCTTTAAAACCTGCGTGTGTTAGGTGTGGGTCATCGCATAATGTGTTTTTACGTGTGTGCTGTTATGAAGCGATTTCTGTTGCAATATTTTAAAGTGTGAATAATGTAGCTTGCATGACGATGATGATGATTATGATGCTGATGATAATAATGATGATGATGCAGGCTAGAATATATGAAATGCATGTTCTTCAGAGAATGTCAAAAGCTCTTGACATTCATTAACTTAGACGAAAAAAAAAAAAAAAACAGAAGTTCGTTCGTGCCCAGAAAGACTATGAAAATCATGATAAAGTCAAGGAATCTTGACAAAATTGAAGTTGACTCCAGAGGCATCAAAACTTCTTAACTTGATCTTGACTTTGTCAGAAAAGAAAGTTCGTGTCGAATCATTTCTGTATATTTCATTCCTTCAATTCAAGTGAAGTTTAAGTAACATGAATACACCTGTATTGCGTGGAAAATAACTGAGAGGAAGTACAGGTATATAGGGTGTCTTGGGAGTTAAGCCCAAAACTTCGGGAAATGATAGATGAAGGAATCCTAAGCAAAAAATGTTATATGAACATGTGTCCAAATCTCAGTCGTTTCGGAGCTACAATTACTGATGACCTTATGGGCGAATTATGAAGGAGACCATTTTCGCCCATAAGGTCACCAGTAATTGTAGCTCCGTAACGGTTGACATTTGAACACATGTTCATATAACATTTTTTGCTTAGAATTCCCTCATCTGTCATTTCCCAATGTTTTGGGCTTAACTCCTGGGACACCCTGTGTGTACAGAATAAAACAAGCACATTCACAAAACAGCGTACCTGCGTCGTGACGGCATGACCGTCAGCCAGCAAACTATTAGTCAATATAACCACTATAAAACCAAAAGCTGAAGTGGTCAATATAGCGATACTTTGAGTGTGAACTAATTAGGAACAAATGGGTGTTGGTATATGCCGATTCATGTCTTTCAGAATTGGCCATGATGGGTACGGTGTACGGAAATGATGAAGAGAGTCGGCTGAAGGAGTTGGGGTGATGGTTAGGCGGTACTTGAAGCTGTCGTCGTTATAGTAAAATTTGGTGGTATGTTTGGACAACGGGCGTGGTAAGATGGGATGGTGGTTGGTCGAAGTCACTGGACATACTGAAGCTGGATACTGCAGATAGGCTGAGAAAATGCAAGGTAGATGTAGGGGAGGGAAGAATTGATGAGATGGAAAGGGACTGCAGTTCGTGCTGGGCCAGGGTAGGACGACTATACCTGGTGAAGATAGACATTGTTTGGAATGCGGTACTGGTGGTGGAAGCAGATTAAACATTCAATGTGGAGGCGGGAGGAAAATGGGCGAGGTGGGAATAAAGGGTAGCTCGTACGAATGGGAATGGTGGTAGATGGGGGTCAGGGAACGGATAAAAAAATCTTAAGATTGGTGTTGTAGGTTGTTCGGTATGGACGTGGTGATAACTAATTGCAAAGGCGTTCTCCCAGCAGCAGAATGAACAAGTGTAACAAAGACAAGGTATAAGCACAATGCAGGTACTCACAGTACGAATATTTTACGAGTGCACAACAGTCTAGAGGTAAGGTGCTCAAACGTGGGGTGAAAACTGTGTTTTACATGCATAATTTCGAATCTTCTAAAGATTTCTACCCATGTCATGAGACACTCACTACATTGTTACGCCCACACTCGCAGAGCGAGTACGAATGCTTTGTTTTGAATAACGTAGGTACATGCGAGTGTGTATGAGTTTTTACAAAATAACGCAAACAGCTTTTATCTAATTTATCCAAACTTGATGGAAGTGTTGGAGGTCAATGAGGAAACTTTTCTTTAGAACACTAGGTCATGGGTCAAGGTTACAGGACTAGGTCAAACAATGATGTAGCAAAATAAACTTTGAATTTTTACTGAATGTAGACCAAGCTCGGGGAAAGAGTTGATTGAAAAGCAAGAATGAAATGGCTCTTTTTTAAGAACAATCAGTCAAGTGTCAGGGTCACACAATAAGGTCAAAGTTCGGTTCCTGTGTGTGGAAGTTAGTAAAACAATTCAGACAGTTACGATTCGATTTTAGCCAAACTTAGTGGGACATTTAGGGGTCAGTCAAGGAGTAAAACTACTGTTTTTAAAACAATAGGCCAAAGGAGAAGGTCTCGGGACATGGTCACCTTGACCAGTTTTTCTCTGACGTGGACTAAATTTAATGGAATGATTCAGGTTAAAACAAGGCTAAAGATGTTCGATTACGGTACGTGAACAGTTAGTCAGTGATCGAGGTGACAGGGGAAAAATAAAAGATCAAGATCACAGGGCCAAGTCAACTCAAACAGTTTTATCTGATTTGAACCAAACCTGGTGGATGGATTGAGGGTTAAACAAAAATGAACTAATTCCATGAGAGTAATTTAAAGAGGTCAAGGTCACTGGACAAAATCAAATCTTTGGCCCTTAGACCAGTTGGTAGGGGCAGATGTTGCACTCTCTCTAGTGCTCCTTTTTTATAGAATATTTTAGAATTAATATGGGGAGGGTTGCGGGACAGAATACTTCCCCAGTATCCCTGCTGGTAGTAAGAGGCGACTAAAAGGAGCCTTTTGTTTCGTTTCGTTTCGTTTCGTTCTTAAAGGCTTCAACATGTTTGCATGCGTCGGCCTTGGTCACCTAATGGCAGCTCTCCATGCTGCATGATCCATTGCAGCCTCCCTGTTCAGTCACTTAACCCTGAGGTCACACTTAAAGACCTCGTCTCATATCTTTCTCGGTCTATCCCTCACAACCCCACCCCCAATATTAACACTTCTCACCTTTCTTACCCAATTATCAATTTTTCTCTTCAGATTGTCTTCTTCAACTCTTTTGTCCACACTCTAATCTTGCTATATCCAGATTTCATCCTGACTTTATTTTCCCTTTATTCCTATCAGGCTGAGCACTTAGTTTCATGGCATGGATAGTTGAAGAATTTCCCATTTTCGTCGATTCCTCCTCCCTTCCTTGATGGATGAAGCTTGCCAACTCTATCCTTTTCCGTTTCTGTTCTATTTCTTTGCTGCGAATTACTGCCAGATGGTTTTTGATATATGGATCTAAGAGTCCATTATTCAAGTGAATTCAGTTGATCACCGCTAAGCCCAAGCTCGCCAACCTACAACGCTCGTTTTCAACCAGCCAGCATCCTCGTCCGTCCCGCTCACGCCTCTCCACAAGCCCCACACTTTTTTTTTCTGTTCCTCCCTCCAATATAAAAGAAATATGTTTCTATTTTCCAAGCTACGTTTTATCCAACATCCAACTTTGCTCGGCTTTGCCATCACTTCACTCACGGTTTTATGTCCACCCAGTTCATTTTGCCTCCCTAGTCTCTGACCCACCTACCTATAACATCACCCTCCACAGCATATATTTTCTTTAGCATGTTCCCCAACCCATCACCATCCTAACTCATCCCGCTCACTATTCTCAACGCTCCCACTCATTTCTGCTCTGATGCGATGAATAGCATTGAAATGAAGACCTTGGCTACCAGGCAACCTACAATACTCATATTCGCAGGGTATAGTAACTTCATGGTAGCCTGACTGCCACCACTATCTTATCTCAACTCTCCCATCATATCCACTCCTAACCCTTTCTTGCTGACCAGTCACTGACTTGCGCCTAACCAGTCAACTTACTGTGCTTCATCCTAGAATGAGTCCCCTTCCACCACCATCTCGGCCCATTCCTCTCACACCTCTCCACCCACCCTTTCCATTTCTGATCTCCTATCCATGTCCTTAAATACCTGATAAAATGCTGAATAGTATTGCTGAGGGCATCTCAACACCCCCAGAAGGAGCCTACGGAGGGGTAAATAGAGTGCGACCTGACTCCGGGTGACAGGGACATAAGTCCGCCTGGGCCGCGCACCCCTATGACCCAGAACTCGCCCGCTGCCACCATAGCAGGAAAAAGAGACTACCGTCCGGGCAAGCCGACCACCGACAGGTTTGGGGTGGAGCTATTACTCTAGCTCCAGGCAGCACCCCTGGAACGGCCGGTAGCTGCTCAACTCTCCTACAAGAGACAGCCTGCAGCCGCTCTGGAGGTAAACAGGAGACGGCAGGTAGCCACTTCCACCTTCATCAGGAGACGGCCAGAAGCCTCTCTGAAGGTGCCCTACAAGAGACGGCCGGTAGCCACTCCAGAGGTAATCAGGAGACAGCTGGTAGCTGCTCTGAAGGTGCCCTACAAGAGACAGCCGGTAGCTGCTCTGAAGGTGCCCCACAAGAGACAGCCGGTAGCCGCTCTGAAGGTGCCCTACAAGAGACAGCCAGTAGCCGCTCGACCCTCCTACAGGAGACAGCCCGTAGCCGCTCCCGCCTTCGTCAGGACATGGTCGATAGCCACCCTGAAGGTGCCCTACAAAAGGCGGCCGGTAGCCGCTCGACCCTCCTACAGGAGATGGCTGATAGCAGCTCCCGAGGTAATCAGGAGACGGCTGGTAGCCACTGCAGCCTTCATCAGGAGACAGGCGGCAGCCACTCCAAAGGTGCCCTTGAGTTGGCCTGTAGCCACTCCCCCACACTGGCCACGGCCAGTAGCTAGGCCTTAGTGATGGCTGGTAGCCGTGCCCTTAGAAGGCCATGGCCAGTAGCTAGGCCCTACGAGAGGAGATGGCCTGTAGCCGCTCCTCTGTCAGGTGCTGCCTCCCCTCCACGAGACTACTACTCAGAGGGAGATCCCAGCCTGGAGAACTGCTGGAGAGGCCCTGTGACCACCACCAGGCTCTTCTCACTACAGCCAGTTCCTGAGAGGCCTCATGTGACGGACCCCGATGGAGGCCGACGCTGCAGCTTGCTCCTAACAGTGTCACCGACCACCTGAGACCACAGCCTGCAGGACCTCGAGACCGCCCCGAGGACCCCTGGGCAGAACATCCCCACACCTCGAAGCCGGAGGCCCTCATCCTCCATCAGGCACCTGAGTGAACGGTTCAGGCAGCTCTTCGGCCCCAGTCCAGAGGGCCAGACTCCAGCCCCGAGCCCTGAGAGTGTGGGACCCTTCGGCATCTACAGCCCTGGATGAGAGAGTACATTCCTACGAGTGATCCCATGGCCCCTGAATACAGGGGCCCCTTACAGAACTCGGCCCCATCAGTAGTCAGGCTGAGCTATTCCCGCCGCCCTTGTACCTGACCTCCACCACGCCCAGTCCCGATAGTAAATGACAGTGACAGTACAGTGAAAGTGATAAGTGAAGTGAGGGCAGAACAGTGAGCTACTTGAAACACAGGAAGTCAGATATAAAATCTGTCAGTGTTAATGTGAAAGAGAGGTGGAGAAGGTAAGGTAAACGTGAGACAGTGAACACGGCCGAGCAGTGAATAATATGTCTGTCTGAGTGAACATAACCCCATCACAGTGACGTAGCCTTGCGCTAAGATCAATCGGAGGCTCGTAGAACCAAAGTAATAACAGCGTAACAGACAAACAAAATAGACAGTCCAACAGTGACAACAGGACCTCGGCCCCAGTGAACGAAACTCTACCTAAGCAGATAAAGTATAGACTTCCCTCGAATGACAGTGCTTGATTTTTCTGCCCTAGGACTCCTGATCTTAGTTAACATACTATTCACTTTTACCTCATCTTGTCCTAAATAGTATCCTGCGTGATACTGCTACTCACGGTCTAGACATAAGTTTTGTAATTTGTAGAATTTGTAGAATTTAGCAATACAAGTGTAAGGTTGTTGCCTTGAGTTTTTGTGTCCTGCTTCTCTCTTATTTGTCTAAGGTCCGGTCTAGAAAGAGAACCCAGCTACACACTAGGCGTTAGAGGGACGGGAAGCCGACCCTAAAACACCTAGCATTACACCTGAAGTACTATATCTCACAAGCATTTTAGCCTACTAAGTTGCTTCTGGGCATACACATTTATAAGCATGGCCTGAATTCATCTTTATTGACATAAAGGACGTGATGTGACTTTAAAGAGCCTAAATTGCCTGAAATGATTATCAAGAAATTTATTTCGGTCAAAACAGGGTTAAATGGATGTATTTGGCTGGACGTGAGTTGATCTGATTTGTTTGGATTGGATATAAAGGTTGTTATTGAACCTAGAACTGAGTTCTCCTTGGTATTATAGGATTCGTTGCACCTTTTACTCAGGGATTTGTTCTACAACTTACACCGTAGTATCCACTTGTATGTTACAGATACAAAGTATGTTGACATAAAATCGACATAAGCAACAAAACAGATCGCTTATGAAGACGTACGACTTTAAGTATGGGTACGACCCCTAAATGGACACGAGTGACCCTGAACTGGGTTGCTGAGCTTAAATAGATTAGAAAGACCTGAATGGACTCGAGATGACATAAATGGGCTGGATAAGCATGACTAGACTCATTCTGCTCTAAATAAAGCTAAGCTGATCAAACTCAGCCTAAATGGTTGTGAAGAATCTGACTGGCCCCGACTGGATCTGTACTAGAACGAATACCGCAATTTTTATATGTAGAGAGCCTGAAGTAATGCAAGCTAACTTGAATGGCGCTGAACGGATCCGGAGTGACCTAGTGAGTCTTAATGAGTGTGAGAGACATTGTATCCTCCTCTCCTCCCCCTCTGAAGAGCTGGGAGGTAAAAATGTAATTTTTTTCGTAAGGAACAAGGTAGGAAGGTAAATAGGTAAGTAGGTAAAGATAAGTGGCAAGATAGGGAATTAGATATGTAGGCAGGTAATTTACCCACGTTACACCAGAATCTCGATATTCTCACTGTACGAGGTCTGTCCTAAAAGAAACTGGCCTTTTTAATTAGCTCGCCAATGAGCCGGCATAGCGTGGTCGCGACGGGAGCGCTGTGTATGAGCGACTTTAGTCTAACACTAGCTGCATCACGCCATATCACTTAGTCATCGAGGTACACTCGCTTGAGTGACCGTGTGTTTGGTGCACTTAGCGATTTGTTGCAAGCTGAACAATGAAGGATCTTAAAGGGCAGCGTGTTTGTGTGAAATTCTGTTTCAAACTGGGAAAAAACTTATACGTGGGTGTACGGCTACGATGTCGAAACACAAAGGAAGTTGTCGCAGTGGCTTGGAATGTCGCCTCCACAACCAAAAAAAAAAAAACACGTCAGAGCCGTTCAAATGTGAAGGTGATGATGATCGTTTTTTTTTGGGGGGGAGGGGGTGTCGTTTATTATAAGTTTGTTCCACATGGTCAGACAGTCAGTAGTTTTGCTTGGATGTCCTGTAGCATTTTCGGGAGGCAGTGCAAAGAAAGAGACCTGAGGCATGGAGCAACAAAACCCGAAAGTTGCCCCATGACAATGCACCTGCTCAGGCATCGTTCGTTATCCGTGACTTTTTAGCAAAGCACGAGACGACTAATGTCCCCCAGCTGCCCTGTTCCCCGCATTGGGCCCCTGTGGATTTTTTTCCTTCCCAGAGTTTAAATCCACCTTGAAAGGTCGCCGATTTCAGAGGACAGAAGAGATAGAATAAAATTCCCCAAGTGCACCAAATACGCTTACTCAAGAGCGTGTACCTCGATGATGTGGAATGACAAATTCGCCACTACACAGCGCTCCCGTCGCGATCACGCTACGCCGGCTAGTTGGTAGGCTTCTTCTTTTTTTTCTTTTTGACAGATCTTGTAGAATCACTCATGAAATCTAAAACACTAAAATATTCATGCCGATTAGAAAGAGAAAAAAAAAAATGTTTATTTCAGTATATACTAAGTTTTAGGAATAATTTAACTGTATACTGCAGATGTATTCAGTAACTTTTAATTATAACAGAGTATGGCAGTACGAGGCAGTGTTAACCCTGAACAATATGCAAAATTTACACGAATAAAAAAAAAAATGTCTCTGACCCTGCCCTCAACCCTCTAGGAACACCTCCGTAATTAAATTGTTCATTTGCAGACAGTGATACCGATCCACCTTTAGTCGTACATTTTTACAATTACATGAGCATTTTGTTGGGTTCTAAAGACGGTATCCCTGGTATTCGATAGCAATTGCTCAATGTCTCTTTATTTATGGCAGTGATATGGACCGATATTACTGACAGCGATGTATAGGCAACAACAAGCCCTTAGGGTTCGCTTAATGTGATAATGAGCAAATTCCTCAGACAGATGGATGCATGACACCAGCACTTCACACTATACGACAGCCTGTATTTTTTTTTTTTTTTTTCAGAGTACTATAAACAGCCAAGGGTAATAATTTCACTTTACACGTCAGAGTGGTTCAGATGTCATAATATTTCTTCCCTGTTTCAAAATGTTGAGTAGAGTATATGCCACGATTTTTTTTTTCTTTTTTTACCAGATTTGTACTCAGCACATCCAAAGCATACGACTCACAGTGGAGTTAACGCGTGTCGAAATATGTGAATACCACTAAGGGAAAGGATATTAACCCGCCCTGTCCTGACCACTTTTCACCACTGGTACCCCCCAATCCTGACCATTTTTTGACCCTTTTTTTTTTTTTTTTGCTAAAACTTTCGCTTTTGGTCAGAAACAATGGTCAGTGACAAAGAAACTGTTACCCGGGGTTAATAATTACCCTAACCAGGTATGCCTTGGTCCCACCTGGCCCCGTGTTCTCCGTAGGCGGTCTGAGCCTCTAACGTTTTCTATGGTATTATAAGTCTGGGAAACCAATGAAAGTAAGTAGATATGTATTTATTACAAACATAAAAACATGTGATAAAAGAGTATATTGGATTTTATACAAAAATAGAGCAGAAATACTGTAAGCATTGTACCATCGTGCGAAACGAGCAAAATCGGGCAACTTGGTCACGATGAATCGCTAACATTCGAAAATCATGATACATATCATTTTTTTTACTTACATAATACTTCTACAATAACATTATACCATTTTACATTTTATTGAACTGTTTTGACGTATTCACAGGCCTTTTGATAACATTTAGCGTAATGTTAGCGCTTATTTACGTAGTGAGTGAACTCGCTGTGACTGTTGTTTCAACTCGTATTGTGTTTTTTCTACTTACATAATACTTTTCTAATAACATTATACACTTTTCAACTTTATAGAACTGTTTTGAGATAATTTCAGGCCTTACGTAAATATATAGCGTAATAATAGCGCATAATAACACACACGGTGAAGTCGTTATGACTACTATTTCAACTTACAACCTATTTTTGTACTTATATAATAATTCTCCACTAACATTACACATGTTTACACTTGATATAATTGATATCACATAATTTCAGAACTTACGATGCAACTGAGCGTCATATTAGCGCGTACTTACACAGGGAGTGTTATCGCGATATCATTTGTTTCATCTTACACTAGTATTCAACTTATAAAATACCTTACTACTAACATTACAACAAATTCCACTTTATATAATTCCTATCACATACTTACTGACCAGAATGTGGGTGTACTCGTGACATCAATTATTACAACTTACACTATTGTTCAACTTATACGTTTTATTCATGCTAACATTACACCCGTTTCCACTTTATATTCTTGCTATCACATATTTACTGACCAGAGTGTTATACTGAGCGTCATATTTTCGCAGATTTACACAGTGCGTGTACTCATGACATCAATTATAACAACTTACACTATTTTTCAACTTATACGTTTTATTCATGCTAACATTACACCCGTTTCCACTTTATATTCTTGCTATCGCATATTTACTAACCAGAGTGTTATACTGAGCGTCATATTTTCGCAGATTTATACAGTGGGTGTAGTTTTCATATCACTTCGTTCAACTTACACTATTTCTCAACTTATACATTACTTTCCTGCAAACATTACACCCGTTTCAAGTTTATATAAGACTTGGCACATACTGACTGGCCTTACCATTATACTGAGCGTCATATCGCCATCCCACACAGTTTCAGTAGTGTAGGAAGTTATGGTACTCTCTGAAACATGGCTGAAGGCACAACGCAACATTGGTGGTGGTGGGGGAGGTGGAGAGCGGCGCCTTTCATCATTCGCACTTCTCTTCCCTCTCCCTTTTCCTTTACCCTTTCCCTTCCCTTTCCTTCCTTTCCCCACATCCTGGGGCTGTGTGGAGGAAGTTTGGGAATATTGTATGGCGAAAGACGTGCTGGGGAGTGGCTCCACCTCCTCTCCCTTAGGCCTACGTGCACCACGTGCTCGTGCTACCTCCCTCACACCACTTCCCTTTCACCCTGCACTCCCACCACACCACTTTCGCCTTCCCCAGACAAAACACTAGGCCATACTTTATTTTCCTTCTCACCCCACCTTCTGATCCTCGGGGTGAGATTTTTTCCTTCCCCAACCACGAGGCAACATCACGTCCTAAGCCGCTGTCATCATCATCGTCCTCATCCTCGTCCTCATCAGAATCTCTCTCTAGGGGATGGAGAGAGGTCCATGCAGGTGTTTTGGGTGCAGGCTGGCCTTCCCTTGCCTTACGATACGTGACATACCGCTTTTTCTGGGGCGAAGGGACCTCCTCATCACTGCTTGTTATTTCCTCCTCAGGTTGCACATAATCTCGATCCACCACATCATCATCAAGTGGAGAATCACTATCTCCAGTGAAGGCATCCAGGGCAGATTGTATTTCGTCGTCTGAGAGACCTTTACGTGCCATGTCTGACCTGGGTCACTGCTAACAGGTGAGTGACCGAGACAAGGGCGAGTGCAGGTCACGCGGGGTCTGGGATGCTGCCCGCTTGGGGGCAGGTAGGGGAGGCTTGGGTACGTGGGCGAATCGAAAATCTCGCGCGAATTTTGAAAATTGTGGAAATTATGAACCTTGCAATTGCAGGACGTTGAAGTACGTCAACGGGATTGGCAGTGACATAACGTGAGGACGTGGAAGTACGTCGACGGGACGCCACGGGTTAATATATAGACGGTCAACCACATAAAAACGAGAACGTTAAGTATTGTAGGTTTTCTCTTGAAATAGTAATAATTATTTTTTCTTTATTCTGGCAATGTGTGAAGTTATTTATGGATTAATAAAATCATTCTCGAGCTGAAAGCATAAGAATTTAAGAAACGTACCATCAGACCTCGATCCTGAGAATATTCCTTATAATGTTCTTGTTCATGTCTGATGATCTCACTTGGGTATATACAGTAGAAAAGTCTCTGAAATAAATGGGCTGAATTACGAAACAATGTACAGAAAATCAAATACTTCATTATTCATTTTAAATATAGAAGCTTCTATGGACTGATTGAATTCATATACTGTACTGTAAACTCTTAATAATCACGTGCTGAGCCTTCGTCAAGCACAGGATCAGTAGAGTTTGCAAGGTTTGTTAATACTCAGACTTTTCTTATTTACTCTCAGTTTAATTAAATCGATTGAAGTTAGTGAAAAAAAAAGTGTACTAGATTCGTCCCAGCCATGAGAAAGTTAATGGTACCAGCATTAACTCCAAGTCATCTGCGACTCTCATTTAGCATAATAAAATCGTCACCCTAGAATAGAATGCTAATGTTTCCCTTCCTATAGAAACATTAATACATTTCGAATATTGGTTGAAGGCATAACATTTCTGTTGTTAGGTACAACCACTGTTAAATCCTTCCATGTGCACTTTACTGAAGTGCAAAGGCAATATCCAGGCGACTCTACTGTACATAAAACTATCCTCTCCCTCTCGGCCAGACGATTAATCATGTGTTGTGGGGACGGCTTACTCAGGATTATCAGGACCTAGCTTGCCTTAGTATTGATGTCATACCCCCATTGTCATCCACACCTACACCACCGGCCTGAACCTTTCCCATTACACATAGCATCTAAGATACCATCAAACGAGTTTCGACTGG